>NC_056739.1:968927694-969137694 GCF_019279795.1 Protopterus annectens
CTCTAACAGCATCTCTTACTGATTATTTTACATCTTCTGTCCATGCAACATCTTTGTTTTGTTCAACAGGATCTTCATAAATGCTTCTCCAAATTTATTAATTTCTTCTTTTTTAGGTGATGCTACTTTTGTTTTTGTTTTCCCACGCAATTCACTATTAAATTTTTTTGGGTCTCCAGTTAATTGTTTTGCACTTTTCCTTTGTATACTTCTGAATATCCTCTTACAATTTGCTGCTTACAGGGACAATTTTACTTTATTGTTGGGGATGGTATAAGATAATTCCTAACTTGTTTAGGTGTTGTAGGTTGCTTTTATCACATTTTCTTTCAAAGAAGTGTTGTTCTATTGCCTTTTCTATACTCATCTAATAGTTATAACTTTTTGTCTTAGTTACTGTAAGGGTCTCTCTAGTCACTGCTTCCATTGTAATTCTACTTATTCCATTTATTTCCTTTGTTACTGTGAACTTTGTAATAGCACTTTATGCGTTATTAGTTCAGTTGAACGTAGTATATTCTGTTTATTTCTTGCACATCGTGTTAATTTCTTTTAATGGTCCTGAATACTGTGTTCATCTGTTTTACTTGTCTTCTAACAGTCTGGATCTTATTTGCTTTTTATAATCTCGTTCTGTCATCTATCTTAATATGTCTGTCCATTTCGTTTAAAATCAAACAGGCCTTCCCTTCTATCATTATCTTCTTTGCTAAGAGCGTCACGTTTGTTGTTTCCTGCTGTGTAGTCCTAATTGGACTTTCAACCAAGTGTCCTGTAGAATACTTTAAAATGTTACTTTGCATTACATCTTTTTTACAAGTGTCCTGCTCTGTGTGTTGTACCATTTTATGGAGATTTATTGGCTCATCATGTTGGAATACTGCCTGTACTGAAGTCTCCACACTAAAGCCTTCACTTGTTAGTTGGCCTATAACTTCAGATTCTGTTTGTTGCTTTCTGTGATACTAAACTTATTCCTTCTCAGTACACTCCAGTTTTGTTTTGTTGTTCTTTTTTATGTAAAATTTACCATTGGGATGTCTTTCCTTGTATATATCTTCAAATATGTTTGAAGCTACAGTGGTCATTTCCAATCTATTTTTCTTTTCAAAGTCTAGGCTTTTTATGAATTTTGACAGCTTCTGTTTTTTTTTTCTTGCAACACTTCCATGGTTGCATCTTTTTTCCTAGCCAGTTTATAATTTCTTTATACAGGTATTGTTTTATTCTAATCTGTTTTATTAAAGCTCTTAATTTTTTTATATGTAGCTTTTAACCGTTTTTCTGACAGGAGTGCTTTTCTCTTGTCTAACTTCTTTCTTCTTATTGTTATATGTCATTTGTGTGGAAATTCTGGGCTTGCTTTGTAATAGAAACAATACATTATCATTTTCTTGTCCTCAGTCAAATGTATTGTTTCTGTGCCTCTCACTTAGTTAACAAGTTATTTATTTTGTAGATTGCTATTTTCTTGCATCACATGGGGGTCACTTGCTGCCTGCATAGCTTAGCTCCTGTGGCAGGAATGCTTCCATGTTCTGAGGATTCTACACTTTTTTTCCATTCCTAACACTTATGCCTATGTCAGGAGTGGAGTGGACACTTTTTTATCTTGAAACCTGTGCACCCATTCTTCTTTTTTTAACCCATTTTCCAGGATATATACAATACAGCCTGTATATCAATATCTTCTTAGTGAAATTCTGTAAACTACATTTGAACGTATTCACAGAAGTTTGATGTTGAATTAAGTGCCAGTAATCTTACTTTCCTTTTCTTGCTAATTTTGTTTCCCCATTAGGACCCTCAGTGAAGGATGATAAATGATAACTGATAACATTTCTATCATGAAAAAGTTGAAGAGTATTTTGTTTATTGGCAGGTTACAATTAAGGTGTTAAGTTTTTATGAGTAAAGTTGGTCAGAATATTCTGAATATATGGTGGAAGAAATTTCATGTTCATTTATTTCCTGGTGGAGCATATGTTTTTAAATGTTCCCTCTCATAGTCTGCTATTCATAGTCAGTAGCACTAAAGTACAAATCTAATATATTGGTGCATACTGCAGTGCTATGCACAGATTCATATTCACCCAGATTCCCTAAAAGTCAGCTTCTTATTACCCTAGAATCTGCATAAGTATGAATTGCTACAGTGTGCACTTGAACAACTGTGTTACAGAGCTCCTACTAGCAGTTCTGAAGCATATGTATCAAGAACACACAAAGGCATCCCAAGACACACACACACACTGTGCAGTGGTGGCTGGTGACTTCAAATTAAAGGGGGGCTGCAGGAGACAGCTGAGTGGGTGGGGCCAACAGGAAGGGGTGTGTCTAACTAGAAAGGGATGGAGCTATTCTCAAAACCACACCAACTGGAACTTTAATTAAATACGCTGCCCTGGGTGCCAAACCGTCATTATGAAAGTCCAATCAAGACAAATTGAAGTGTAGAAGTGAAAAATATTTCAATGCATTGGCTACATGACAACTTACTTAATATCTAGATGGAAACACAAAGTTTGTGAGGCATAAAAAAATAAATTGCTTTTTAAATACATTACTGGAATGCCAGTCAAAATCAAGTATAAAAAAAAACACAAGCAGCACTCAGCTCAAACCACTTCTCCTTACACTGCAGTTCTAATTATAATTTATATTCAGCTTTATAAAATTACCAGGTAACATGCTGAAAGTAGCAATCTCTGTGATACCCCCACTTGTAAAAATGTTTCTTATCCAAAAAAAGACCTGCTGCCTGACAACAGCTATCTAATTGCTTCATGGGGAAAACATGATCAAAGTAAAAAATGAACAGCAAACAAGAAACAAGCTCAAGATAAATTGCTTAAAGGATTACTGCACAAGTTATGGACCACACATGATAGATTGGCATTCTGTTTAGTTTACGGGTAAAGCCTGCAAAGATAACTGCAAGTCTCCAACAAATGTAATGAGCATCTGAAAATACTGTAATCTTGTCCTTTATTTCAAATACTGTCATATGCATTTCAATACCTAAGGCTTATATGTTATGTAGTTTCGTAAATATTCTCTGCATGGCAGCAATGAAAAGGCTTTCAATGTTGGTAATTCTTTAATAGTATGCTTATTAAAGCTTACTTGCATCTTACAATCTCCGACAAGCTTACCTGATGGTCAGTAAAGCATTGCTACTTTAATACAGAGCAACAGGGCACTGCAACAGCATGCATTTTCTGAATAATAAGAAGCATAAATCAACAGTATAAAAATATGACAGAAAACAAGAACATTCTACAAAATCAAGGACAGATGAAAAGCCACGGTCATACTTGTGGTCTACCTTGGATGGGGGAATACTCTGCACACTTACACTGCATAACTGTTCCTTGCCTTGCTTGGACACATCCAGGGCCACTACAATGAGGAGTGGGGTGCAACAAGTAGGTCACAGTTTGAAATGTCTCTGGCTGATGGTGATGGCTCTGACACTCATACCTCTCAACCTCAGAGCAAGAAATCTGGACAAAGCCATACATAGAAGTGGGACACAGGCTTAAAAATAAAGACAATATTTAAATATTGATCTTATAAACTTAGAAAGTTAATAGAATAGTAGTAGGTATTGCATTAGTATGAATTTTTGAAGGTATGAAATCTGAAACTCAAATGTCTGCCATTATTTTCTAACTTCAGTCTTTAATGATTTGTTACTAATTTGCCAGAAAACCACAATTTTATGAAAAACAGACCAAAAATGTTATGCAAAAATATAAAATTGCCACACAATACAGCTGGGAACCTGTCAAAGAAGGGACACCTTTTTAAAATTAGTACTGTTAACTTGAGCAGCTGACAAAATAAGATCATCTACATGCATTTCCGAAATAAAAGTATTCTATAACTCTGATCATTACAGTTATTTATAATTGTAAACCCTCCACGTTTTCTTCCAAAATTGCCATTTTGCAGAGGGATTATTAGGGGGAGAGCAACATTTTGAGCCAAAATTGATGACAGTTGAGAGGTTTGGATATTCCTAATTCTATGATTTATTTGCACGTACCTCTCAACCTCTTAATGCAGAAAATCTGGACAAGGCCAGATATATTGGGGGAACATGCAAACAGTAGTAAAAATTGTTCTTGTATAAACTTAAGACCGTTGATAGAATAACAGGTCTTGCTTTAGTATGCATTTTTCTGAAGGTTATGACGTCTGAAACTCAATCTGTCATTATTTAGTGACTTCATTCCTAAATGATTTGGCAGAAAACCACACATTTTATGAGGAACAAACCAAAAATAAGAAGCAAAAATCTATTCATTCTGCAAAATTCTGGACAGTTGAGAGGTATAGTTCAGCCGGGGCTGTCTGAGTTTGCTGCCCCCCCCTCACAAAATCATGGTCGAATGGAGCGTTCCCCCCTGCAGCCATTCTAGTGTCCCATTCCTTGGTTATTTCGCCCCATTTGCCATAAACACTGTAATGTGCATACTGCTTTACTTTTGAGGTGATAGGGATTTCATTTGAAAGTTTTATTTTATATTTTACAGCATAAACCCTAATAGATATCTGATAATCAAAGCAATGCAGTCTCACAATGAAAATAGACTTAGCATTAAAACTTCTCTGCCCTTGAAACTCACATTCATTGAAACAGCATTGAAACCCAGATTCAAAGAAAATACATTTTGCCAGTGGCAGATAAAGATTAATTTTGGCTGTTTTTAAATCATAGGCCCCTTGAACACAAAACATACACATGCTCTTTGATACACCTTCCAGACTGTATTAAATTATATTCCTTGTACAATACAGTACAGTTGTTAGAGGGCATTTTAAATTTATTGTTTTGAACATTTTTCCAGTAAACAATGAAACAAAATGCACGCACCAATAATAACAAAACTGCCCAATTCAGAACAATTCTATCATAAAAGTCTACTCAAACTTCAACAGTCCACCAGTATCAGTAAATATGCACGATCTCTGAAGTAGTAAAAGTCATCCAAATAATTCCACATTAAAGAAATCTGTTAACTAATGAAAAGGTTACTGCTAGCAAACAACTTTATATGTCATTGTTTCATCTACAAATAAAGTGCCTGTTGCCCTTAGAGGAATAAATTGCTTATGTTGCATTAAAAAAATTATAATGCTAGTAATATCGCAATAGGGAATGGATGGCAAACTGATAACAGGTTCATAGTTACTAGGTATCTTCGCCAAAGAGGACTGCAGCATCCATCCCCTTTACAACAGAGTACAGTATCAGCAATGGATTTACCCTACTGTGGGAGAAGAACCCACAGCCTTCTGCATCAAAAGCAAGTACACTACCTGTTGTGCTATTTACAATGTAAGCAGACTCGGCATAAGCAGCACTAAACGTTTGTTCCCCTGCAGCTCTCAGCTCCTTGTAAAATCTACTCGACACTCAGCTGTATTGCTAAACTTTGCAGCACAATTTAATTTTTTTATTTATCATTTGTTAACCAGTAAAGTCTGACTTGGAATGAAGCCAATTTTCAGCGGAGGCCCGGGGAGAAAGGCTTCAGATGCATGTCTTTGTAATCTGGTCAACAAGAAATCTGGACAAAGCCAAAATTTATTTGGGGGGGGGGGGCAAAAGCCCAAAAAGCAGGGACACATTTTAAACAAAGTTGTTAGAATAAAATGCTGTGCTACCACCATACATTTCACTGCCAAGTATTGAACCCAGGACCCTGTGCAAAACAGACAGAGCAACATACCACTCTGCCAAATCATCTATTTTTGTGAAAGAAAGGAAGACTAAAACTTAAATGGCTACCATTTAGTGAATTCACTTCTCACCATAGCTGTCAACATCTTAGCACAAAACACCTGAACAAGGCCAATAATGGGGGAATACAGCCCCCAAACATATTCAGTAAGTTCAGTTATCACCATAGCTCTCAACCTTGGCACAAAAAACCTGGACAAAGCCAATAATGGGGGAACACAGTCCAAAAAATAGGGACAAATATCCACTGAGGACACCAGAGCAAACCCACACAAACACAGGGAGGACATGCAGACTCCACACAGAAGGCACCCCAGCCAAGAATCAAACCAGACAACCCATAGATGTCAGGCAACACTGCACTACTGTCTGTGTTAAGTAACAAATATACAGAAACCACAGATTTTATGAGGATCAGAACAAATATGAGGCAAATATCTGCAAATTTTTAGAAATGGTGATGGGTAGGGAATTCAGGCTCTTGTCACTTGGGCCCAAAGTACAGGGTTCAAGCCTTATTCTCTATCCACCACCATGAAGCAACTGGGGCATGACACACACACACACACACACACACACACACACACACACACACACACACACACACACACTCTCACTTATTGACGATCTGAAGCATGTCATCCCACTACAATGTATTCTGTTTATCCCTAATATCACACCTCAGTTTGCAAACTTTGCATTTTAGAATTCCTTGTGTGATGCCTACAAATGCATAAATGCAGATGTTAATTCGTAAATTGAATGATATAATGTCAGTGCCTATTTTGTAAACTCACCTAAAATACTGGAAAGCAGTATGTTCCATCTCCATAATAACAAACCGTACTGTAATATAGTAGTATCCGCGGGGTGGACTTGGCACTCAAAAATGAATTGTCTTTCTTTAGAGGCTAGACCAACATTACTGTTATACGGACAGGTAGATGATAAATATCCAATGACATCACTTTGAAGAAGAGTATACCTGTCCAAAATTCTTCCATTCACTGTAATTATCATTTTGGGTTGCCTTGATTAAAAGGATATACCTACCAGTGTACCTGCTTACTAAAATTAAATAAATACATAATTCATCATAGGAGAATATTTTTTCTAAAAAATTTCAAACAGGAAAGAAGATAATGGTGTAATTGGCTATTATCCAAGACTAACATAATTTCAAAATGTTAGGTTTTTATACACTTTCTTTAATCTCCTTAATATGTGCCACTGTTTAGAGCTTTATATCATACTGTGGGTCTTCACTGCAGTTTTCTGACAATACCAGATCACAGTGTACACAGAGATTTAAATAACACACACACCTACCTGTCTCCAGAATGGCCTGCCATTGCAGTGATCACCTGTCTCCAGAACAGATCCTGTACTCTGCAACACACACACTCCTCTGCAGCGATCACCTGTCTCCAGAATGGCCTGCCATGCAATCCTGTACTCTGCAGCAGCCTGATCGGTCCTCCATACTGGCCCACGCATGCTGTGGTCTCCCACAAGATGTGAGGAGGCTGGAGCCTCCTGCTATTGGTCCAGCCTGTGGGCGATGCGGTCCAGTGACCTTCTGGTTTGTGCGGTCATCACCGCACAGATCTCTGGGTTGGAAGGGTGGAGTTTTCTGCCTTCCCTATCCGGACTGCCTAACTCAGCAGTCTGGAGCTCAGGAATGCCTGAGCATGCATGCTTGGAGTTCTGGTCTGCCTTACAGAGCAGTCAGGAACTAAGCACGCATGCGCAGAGTCCGAGATATTTTTTATTTTTATATGTTCTCCGGTGGGGGGGGGGATAATGGGGACTTTATTTTATGCCTTCTGCAGGTGGGAGACTCATTTTACAGGTGGGAGGGCTGCAGTTCCACAGTCCTATAGCACGAGCTGCCCCTGACACACACACACACACACACACACACACACACACACACACACACACACACACACACACACACACACACACACACACTCACTCTCACTCTGGCACTCACAGTAGCCATTCATGCACAGAGATTGACAGACCTAGCATACATTGTCCCAGTGCTCACACACTCACAGTAACGACCAACATACACATGTATACAGTCATTGACACACAACTCAACATATTGCGGGTGTCAGTCTGTGCTGAGTGAAGCATCTGTAATTCACCCTGCACAGATTCCTAACATTGGAAGGCATAGGTGTGCACCACAAGAATGTTACACACTTAACACCTTTGGAAACCTACCCTGCCCTACACTTTCATATTTCAGGTATCTATAATGTCCAGATTAAGCAAGCACTGCAACTGGGCAGCAATCTAGAAAGTTCATTTAGAATGAGCCCTCCGATTGAGCACCATGTTTATATGTGGTGCTCTGAACCTCCCTGCCTAGAGTGCGCAGTAGTGATTCTAGGCAACAAGGGGGGGATTTATTAATTAGAACAGTCTTGAAGTATGCAAAACAGCTTGCACTCAACTTTCATACTTCACAAATGACTATGAATACTAGAAATAATGTTGATATATGGCTACTGTTTTTTTTTAATCTAATCTGCAATACAATTTAGTGACTTTTTTAAAAATAGTTCAAAACAGATGTAAATTGAGAAGGTGTGTCTATGTCAACGTATGTTTTCAGTTGTGAAATACACTAATTTAAAACTTGGTATTAAATAAATATCTATATCATTTTTTGTAAAACAAAATAGTGTTATGATATTTTAATTATTTACCCCAGTAGACAGCTCAAATGTTTATTTGAAGTCTGTTATCTCCAAAAGTAGTATTTTAAATTGCATTGTTATGCCAGTGGGAATACTAATTACGTTACCTAGTGAAGGTGTAGAAGTGACAGCTTTCTGATCTTTCAATATGAATATGTGTCTTACACAGATACAAGGTAATAATGGTGTCACTACGTTTTACAGTTTAGTCTAAGATATGGATTTAAGCCTTACAGCTTTATTTCCCCTCATGTTTCTGAATACTTACTGAAATAAGCTTTTATTTAGTCTACAAAAAGATTACAGTTTTGAAATCACAATTGCATCTAAATAGCTTAACGTTTGATAAGGTCATGTGTGGTTCTTTGGGGGCTATGTTGAAACAAATCACCCAAGAGGATATCTACTTACAGTTAACAGTATAATTGTGCAATACATTTTCATCTGTGAGAAGTGTGTTCTAGTCCTGTAAAAAAAAGTCCTAGTGATACTCTTGTTGCAGTAGCAGTTTGTGCGAATCAAGCCTCTCTTTGGTCATTTTACAATTACTGTGAAGAAACGTGAGTATGTCTGGCAGAAGGTGTGGTGACAGGAGATACTGCGAGCCATGCCAGGAAAAATAGGGCAGTGGATTTGTAACATACGCTAGTACAGTTAGCTGGAATTTTATAAATAATTATGTGTCATTTGTATATCAAACTAATTTGCTTGTGCTGAAAATGTATTTATGAGGTTTACATGTGTTAAAATGTATCAAAAGTGTGCCCTACTGGAAGGATAAGGGATGCACATGCATTATTGTAACTGTTTAAATGTATACGTTTCAACAGTATATACTGGAAGTGAAGAAGTTAATCTTAATCCAACTGACTTTGCAAAATATTCTTGAAATTAAATTACTTTGTGGGTTAAGCCATAAAGATGTTATCCCACAGTTTTGAATGGATCCAGAGATGCAGTGTCTGTGCTAGAGAATGGTTGGTAGCTCCAGTAGGAAGAGTGAAATGGTTTTATGGCTTCCAGGAGATCTGAGCAAATCTGTGTGTTTGGTAACACATAGGTGCTAAACTCCTGTCAGTTTCTAGTGCTGGTGATAGCATGGGAAACAGAGTCAGATGACCAGATGTGTGTGATGTCACTCTGTAAGCCAAGAATAATATTTAGATATTAGTAGGAGTTTGCTCTCAGTATTCTGCATTCTGCCTTGGATCTACAACAAGGACTGCTCACCCACATCATCTTGCCTTGCGCTAGTAAGTAACTTAACTAGGGAACAGTAATTATTTTAGATTAGTCAGGACAATATAGTGAGAATAGAAGTATTGTTTTTCTATAACTGTGTAAACTTTCCATTTGTGTTATTTTTAATATGTTATGTGACTGAAATTCTGGTATTTACTGTAAATAGATATTAAGTATTTTCTTGTTTGTTTAGTATTTATTATTAAATATGTTTAAACTTTTCATTGTAGCTGGTCCTTTTTAGAAAATATTTAAGCTTAGGGAGTATTTGCATATATTTATTTGGTGATGACTGCAGCCACTCCTGAAAGCCTTGCTGTTTGCTTAACATTACCATTTGTATTAACATTAATTTCACTCAGTATAATTGGGTACTCTTAAAAAAGCCTTAAAGTAGCTGGCAGGGGATCTGGTGGCAGTGATTACCTTATAGTCTGAGCAGAAGGGGGCACAGCAGGTATATCTGTGCCAGCTTTTTCCAGGTGTGTGTGTGTGTGTGTGTGTGTGTGTGTGTGTGTGTGTGTGTGTGTGTGTGTGTGTAAATCAAATCTCAAAGAGTGTGTGTGCCAGCTGCTTCAAGCAGGGACACAAAGCACTGGTTTCACAGAGAGGGTACAGGAGGACTTAGCTTGGAACCCCAGCTAAGGACTCAACTCTAAGCTGTGCTACTGGAGAGTCTTATTGGGGTGTGGACAGATAGAGAGAGGAATCAGCCCCTGGACTAAACGTATTCCCTGGGTGCTCTTAAGGGAAATTGTGCTTGATGGAGAGAGGTCTGCATTCGGAAATATTGAGTGTGTCCATTTGCATTCCAAGTGAATGTCCCTCTCCAGTATCAGTGATGAGGATTCAGGCTCTTTAATTACTGGCCCAGCATGGGGATGTCACAGGAGGTTCAAACTATAATGGAATTACTGAAGAAGACATTAAAAGAGGGCAAAGGTGATGCCAAGATTATTCACTAGAACTTCACCAAACAGCAATACTGCTAAGAGGGTTTGCATATTTCTCCTACACATCTAATTTTTTCATTGCAAGATCACACTACACAATGAAAATGGACCATGGAAACATCTCACCTTGTCTTTAGACTGAATAGTTGAAGGCCTCAAGATGAAATTAAATAACATGGAAAAATCACCTCAAATGTACCCTTATGTGCATACTGGCTTGCCAAAGGTTTCAAGTGGCATAATGCCATAGTAGCACTCTGAAACCAGGGCCACAAAGAAGCTGATGCAGTTGACACTGAGAATGGACCTGGTACACTTATTTTCAAGAAGAACGTACATAAAAATATGTACCATTCTATTGTTAAGACCTTCATCTTCTCATGTAATCACTTTGTTTCAAACAAAATGTGAAAGGAATGTACTAATACCATATTGGTCACCGAGAAAGTTAGAATTGTACAAAATGCAAAATAATATGCCAATAGAAAGAGCTTTGTTACATGTATTATTCCCCTTATCAAATCAGAGTACACAATTAAGAGTTCAGTACTCGATGTTATATTTTCTCTTGATATCTAGCAGATGATGTTTGGCAGGTTAGCAGAGCTCACAGCAATATGGCAATTTCAGGGCATGGCCCTGAGACATTCCAAACAGCATGAATACATTAAAACAATTCCTGATGAATATCCTGAAGTCAAAGTACCTAAGAGCTCTCCAGAATAGGCTCATACTGAAAGAAAGTACTGTTCACTTCACTATCTTCTGCTCCAGTATGTTCTCCATATGGCACAAATCTTAAGTCTTTCCCCTGCATTCATTAATGGGGAGAGCCAGGAAGCTGTGACAGTGCCTTTTCTTGGCTTCTGTTTTAACACTGCACACAAGTACAATAACACTGACAAGGAGGAGGTTAAGCAAGGGCTGAGTAAATCCAGTGGTTATGGATAACAGTGAAACCCTGGCAGTATTTATCAGATAAGGTGGCAGTTCCCCGTGCAGTGATTGTCATATAAGTGCATAGGTACTTACTAGACCAATGACCCCAGGGCCTTTTTAAGCCTAGCTATGCTTCCCAAAGGTGAGAATCAAATCATTTACCTTGTGTCTGCAAGGCAAACACCTTAACTATTTGCCAACCCCATCTCCAGATGCTTCCCATAATTTCTTTTTCAGGGCAGAGGAGGGGATACAACCAATGACGTTATTATTATTCAAAGTAACCAAATGTGAGCATGGTATAAAAACAACTTGCCTAATCTGTACTTCCCTTCTTACTCTGTATATGCCTGCAGCTTAAATGCAACTTTTGCTATAACTACTATAGATAATGTACCTAAATTAGTGTGAACTAAGTAGTTGTTTGATTGAGTTTAGCTACTTCTTTTATATCTAAGAATTTGATAGTTGTTCTTTTGTTATAGCTTATTTATATTCATGACATACCTTTGTTCTATCCCTTTGGAGTCATTGGCTTCCCAAGTCTTTCATGTACAAGGGCCCTAACCTCTGTAGGATTCTAGCCAGTTAACCATTACTAAATAGATAAATAATACATAGATAGTTAACACTCTTCCACTCTACAGCTTTGTCTTTTAAGTTAATTTAATAGAGTTATATACTGTGTTTGGGTCTAATAGTATACTATGGTGTCCCCAAAATCTTGCTTCCTAGGCTCATTCTTTTCAGTGATTGCCCAGGATGGAGTATTTTTTTAAACAAGAAACGTATTTATTAAAATGATCTCATATGACATAGGCAATCATACATTTATACAACTGAAAACAAACCATATTGACATAATTTTAGTTGCAAACATTATACATCCCAAACCATACTGACACAATTTTAGTTGCAAACATTGTATATCACTTATAATCTATCCAGTAATTGTCAGTCAAACATTACATTACCTAGCTCATTCACATCCTTCCTTCTTTTAAACCTCATACTTCCTCTGCATGTATTGTTCCCACAATTCCCATTTTTTCTGTATAATTTCCTCCAACCCTTTTCTAAAGATTCCAATTCCAGTTGTTTTATCTCTGTTACTATAGTCACTACTTCTAGTACAGTTGGTTTAGACTTTAATTTCCATTTTCTAGTAACTGCTTTTTTGCCAGCCACCATAATTAGACTCAGCAAGGCCTTACTATGTCTAGGCAATTCCAATTCTGTATAATTGCTCAAAAAAATAATTTCTGTAATTACATCAATTTGCTTGCCCAGTATCTCCAACAGAGTAGTCTGCAGAGAATCTTTAGTCTGCCAACTCATTACACTCCCAGAAAATATGTTCCCAATTACTTTTCTTTCCTGTCATACCTCCTACATTTGTACTTCCAAGCAAAGATCCTAAATCTTCTAGACTTTGTTGCATATTTGGGATACTACATATATCCTCCATTGTGCCTTTGTGAAATGCTTATCCAATCTCTCTTCCCAATCCTTTCTAACCCCCTCTGATTGATTCTTATAGTTATAGTGCAATATTTTATATGCTGTACTAATTATTCCTTTTTTAAGAGCAGGTTCTGTTCTAGATTCTACTAAAAACTCTACCAGTGCTAGTCTTTCACTTAAGATCCTCATATTTCTTTTTCTTTTTCTATACTCTGATAGCAATCCTTGATAGGGAAGGCAATCTCTAGCCTGCATTCCAAATAAGTTCTTGGCCTCTTCCCATTCTGTTATCTTTCACTCTCTAATCATTTGCTCCCAATACCTTGGTTCTTTTGCCAGTTTTCTCAAATAAATTATAGCCCCCCCCCCCTTGCCTGTTGTCTGTATCCCTAATTGCAGTCATCCCTATCAGCAGAATCACCTTTCTCCATTCCCATGTTGGCTTAGTTCTTGGAATACTTTCTGCTACTTTATGAATGTAAATTTATGTATGGTTATTGTTATTCTCCTTAAGGATCGCAGCCAAACTCCCAGTCTCGCCTTGTTTCTTGAGCTTCCCCACTGTTTCATTATCATACCTTTCCACTTTGAATTATAGGTTTCTGATTGGGCTATGTATAGGAGCCTTAACTCTGTAGCTCTAAATACCCCTTCAGATCGGATAATCCCAAACCACCTTGATCTATTGGAAGAATTGGCTTATCCCACTTGACTCTTGCCATCTTTCCCTCCTAGCTAAAATCTTTCAGCTCTTTATTAATTTTTATCCACAACTTCTCCTCTGGTTACCAAAATATGCCTGATGTGTATAAAACTAAAGGGACTAAAAACATTTAACTGCTTGTATCTTGCTAGCCATATCATATAACAAAGCTTCCAATTTCTCAGTTTTTGTATTATCTTTTGTTTAGTTTCTTCCACATATTCTTAGATGCCACACCAGAATCCTTTTTAATCCATACTCCTAAGTACTTCATTTTATCATGTCCCCATAAATATGGATATTGCTGAACCAATCAGTGTGTGGGTACATAATTTACATATATTGCCATTGTTTTAGGTTCATTAATTTTGTATCCTAAAAAGATCTGAAACTGCCTCAAAATGTTCCACAACACTGAAATGTCCTTTTCTGGTTTTATCAGGTATAAAATAATATCATCTGCAAAAACAGCCAACTTTTCTTGACTACCATACCAATTATATCCTTGAATTTGAGTCCCTTATTTTCATTTCCAGTGATTCTAAATATAATGCACATAACAAAGGGGAAAAAGAATATCCCTGCCTGGTTCCTCTGTTCAAACAGAAATTATCAGAGAGAAAATCACCCACTTTAATTTTTGCCTCCGATACCTCATATATTCTGCTAATCAACCTTATAATTTTATCAGGGAATGCAAATGCTTCCAATGCCATGCTCAAACTCCCGGCTTACTCTGTCAAATGCTTTCATCAATACCCCAGGACTGAGTATTAATGGAGGTCTGTAGCACTTCCTCTGATTTATTAATAGTTTTATTTCAGTCTACATTGTTAAAAACTGACAAGATGAGAAACTGTATTTATCCCATAGGGTACAGTTTTAGCACTTAGTTATTCTCTGTCTAACAGTTGCACATTTTCTATAAATGAAATATTTATACCTAAAGATTAACACATTTGGGTCTGATAAGAACTAGCTTTCAGTGCTCTGACCTTCCACCACTTCCATCCAGAATATTAAAAAGCTGATTAGCTGACTTTTTTTCTACAGGTGTCCTCCCCACGGTTGGGTAGCGTTCGAAAGACATGCATGCGTAAATGGGCATGCCTTCGTTGAAGGTTGGGAGTCGAGCTGGCACCTCGGCATTTCATAAAAATCTACTGCTAATCATTAGCGGATCGGAGTTCCACTGTGATGACCCCTTACCAGGAAAAAGCCGAAAGACAAACAACAACTTACAAGGAGGATACATGCTTGTCACTCATGCATGCAGATAAAAGGTTATTTCACTGAAAATGATGAGAAATTATGCTTTTTGTAATTTTGCCATGGGGCCTCTTATATCATCTTTAATACAAAAAGTATGTTATTCACAGGAGATTTGTTTTAATCTGTATATTCCTCTTTATTCTGTCTCTCTCAAATAATATTATGCTACACCCTCTCAGGATTACTAGGGCATTCCACTGGTAGATGTCCTTTCTTTGAAGGACCATCTAGAGCATTAAAAATCATTTGTACATAACATAATGTTTACAGCTCCTACTGCCTTAGCTGTGTTTCCCTTCCCTTTTGACATTTTTCAGTGTCTATATTCATTATATTATTTAGAAGCACACTTTATAAGGGGATGCAGTATATTTTTTGTTGCACTGATTCATCTTTTTTCTCTCATCTGTAGTTTATTTTATTAACCAAGCTTTATCTTTATTATATTCCTTAGTTTTCACCCTTCCCCAAAAGAACAAATCTAAAAGTACAGTTTTTTTTGTTTCAGCCTATCAAAAGTGGATTTAAGGCCATTATGTCCAGCCCTCATGTTTAATCTTCTACCTGCTCAGTAACTGGGCTTCGATTCAAATGTTTTTGGTATTCTACAGGTAGCCTGCTGCTAGTTACATGAGACAAACTCATACCAACATGTCCTCTACTTGTCAAGTTTGGATTTAACAGGAACATCCCTTAAACTAGCAGTGCAAATTGTGTTTTTGTCATGCTGCTGTCATACTTCCTAGAACAGGTTGTAATTATACATCTGAAGTAAGATGATACATTAGTAAAGAGAATTTGAATGCCCTTAAACCGCATGATAAAGACATTAACGTGACTCTCACCCCACTGTCTAGTGAGTCTGCGATCAGGGACTTGGGCACCGCCAAGGTTGATGGTTCCCTCTCCTTCATTCACCATGTAGAAACTGTAGTCAGAAAATCCTTCTGTATCTCACAGATGATCTCAAATGGCATTTCATCTAAAACCAAGGAAGCTATTGCTCCCATGTATGCTGTCCTGGTTAGAACCATCGTGGAATATAATGCACCATTTGTTATGTATCTCACTAAACACCTATGTGAAAACCCTCAGAGGTTCCTAACAAAAAGGATATCGAACCTCAAAAAATCTTAGTTATCAGGAAAGGCTGGAATCACTTCCTTATGCTCCTTGCCATTTTTAGACTCTTGAAGGGGGACCTATGCCTTTTTTCCCTGTCCTCAGGGACCCTGTTATTCAAGAACTTCTCCTTCTTCATTTATCAACCAATATAAACAATGCTAGAGTAAGAGATCTCAATCTATAGTGGGTAATACATAAAAGTAAACAAAGAGATTCGTTACCCAGAATCTTCCTTTAGCCTTGAATGTTAAACAATGTGACTGCATGCTGGCCTTCAAACAAAGCTTAGACAAATGGATGGATGCCTTAAGATACATTCTGTAACTTACAGTCCTTGCCCTCATTGAAAAGGTTGCTGGAGTCTGAGAGTGATTATTGGCAAAGCATGCATGGCCCCTAGTCAAATAACCTTGTATTTCCTATGATCCATTTGATTGCTAACAGGTAATGTATTTTCCACCTCCTGTATTGCTGATTCACTTATGTTTAGTGGCTAATGTTACTGTGTGGCATGGTTTATTCATAGCTATATTGTTAGCTCAGTTGACTGTTATTTTCTAAATTGTGTGATGCCCCGCCATTGGCCTAGTAATCAAGGAGCCTCAATCAACACCACTGGCAACAGTGGGAGATGTACACACACAGTATTTCCAGATGCAGCACTCTGCATCAAGTGAAATTTCTCTTAAGAGCACACAGACAGCACAGTCAGTCTGGGGCTGGTTTCTCTCTCCTTCAACAGATACCCAATAAAACTCCCCATTGGCACAGCTATAGAGTTGAAATATCAGCTGAGTGATGGAGCCAAGGCCTCCAGCACCCTCTCTGTCCAACCAGTGCTTCATGTCCCTGCCCAAGTAGCTGACACACACACTCTTTGAGGTTTGATTTATATACAATACACACACACACACACACACACACACACACACACACACACACACACACACACACACACACACACACCTGGGAAAGGCTGGTACAGGTTTACTAGCTATGCCCCCTTCTGCCCAGACTATAAGATAGTTATTTCTGCCACCAGTCACTCCTTATCAGCTAGTTTAACACCCTTAACAAAGGGAGCCCAATCTTACTGTGTAATGTTACTATCAATACAAGTGGTAGTTTGACCAAGAACATGGCTATTAGGAGTGGCTTACACAGTGTCACCAAATAAATATGCAAGTACTCACAGAACTTAAATATGTCTCATAAATATCAGCCACAATGAAAGCTTTAAATATATTTAATAATAAAAGAACAAGAAAATACTCAGTAAACAATCACAGTTACATCAGAGTTCAAAATCACAGGAAATATTTAAAACAATATTGCAGGACATTCTAAAATAAATAAAGAAAAACATCTAAATTAAGCTCAGCTATTTTTTGACTATATCTAAAGAAATCGCTGTACCTTATTTAACTTACTTACAGAGCAAGGCAAGCATGGTGGTGAATGCATCTTCTAGCTGATGTTGTTGGGTCCAAGTCAGATTATAGAATACTCTGTCTCTCTCAGAGCATTCTTAAATTAATATCTCAAATATTACTGCTGGGTTAGCTTGCAGGATGAAATCACTAATTGTCATCTGACTTTAGTTCCAAGCTAAACCCTCATTACTAGAAACTGCCATCCTTTAGCATCTGCTTGTGAAAAACACATAGCCCTCAGATCTTTGCAGCTGCTGGAAGACATAAAACAGTAAAACACTTACAAAACAATGCAGAAGGCTCCCTAGTTTTAGACATCCTGTCTCCTTGCTGCAGTGAGACCATATTTTATGGCGCAGTTATAAAATAATTTAATTTCACCTTTTTTTTTCTGAAGTTTTGAAGTTAACCTTCTATGTTCCAGTTTCCACTGTTAAAATATATACATTTACACAGTTACAATAGTGTATATACATTTATATTCTTTTCCAGTTGGGTACACTGTGGA
The DNA here is from genome assembly GCF_019279795.1 of Protopterus annectens. NCBI lineage: Eukaryota > Metazoa > Chordata > Ceratodontiformes > Protopteridae > Protopterus > Protopterus annectens. The sequence goes on from NC_056739.1 coordinate 968,945,800, forward strand.
TACATCTTTAAGCTCAGTACTTTAGAACCCTTTTCATCACACACTTCCGTACCAGCAGTTTGATATATAGACAGCATACAGTTCTAATGCATTTGTAACACAAGCATATGAATCATGTTGATATTCATGAATGACATATGATTACTTGCAAAATTCCAGCTAGCTGTGCTGGCAGTACCTCCTTTTGTCACAACCTGTTTTAATCAACATTCAATGAAAACATGTACTCCAAAAACACGACAACAGCATTGGACTGACTGTAGAGAAACATGCTTGTTATAAAACTGGTATAACACTTTCAAATGTTTGCTTTTGCTAATTTTTGTGCTATGGATATGCAAGTGTGAATTTATTAGAAATGCTTCACTGCACCATATTTCTGTATTTGACATGGCTGTGACTTATCTATGTTCTGGCTCTTGTGTCTGTGAAAAAACAAACTTGCTTCTGTATCTGCAACAAGAGTAGAAAAAGAGGATAAAACAAAGTACAAGGTTGCACAGAATGTAGGTGAGACAACCTATACCTGGAAAGGACAAGAATTTATATTTAAGATTAAGACAAGCTTCTCAAACCAAGCATTTTAGTTTGAAATGTGTACTTTGGACATTTTTTTATACTACATGATAGTGTTATACATTTGTATGGTAATCAGCCTGTCTCTGTAGGGCAATAGTTTCACTTTCAAAATACAGAACATAAACTGTACAGTTGTGTGCACCATTTAAGCAAACCATATAGGTTCATACTAGGCTATTGCATTCCGAATGGGGCATGTACTCAATCATTGGTAATCCTTCATGATAAGGTGGGCAATGTAGAAGGACACTGGGACACCACTTGTGACAGGCTTTGAGTCTGGACATGGCGCCAGCAACTCTGACCCTGTGGGTCTGGTCAGTTTGCAAGATCTGCCTTTGACAAAGCCAAACTGGGTTGGATCCAAAGTCAAAATTCTATGTCTTCTCTTTATGAGGTCATCCATGGGACACCATCGGGTCCTATGTTGGCAATGTCTGTAGGATCAGTAATCTTCACATCATTTTTGACTAGTCTCTGAGCATATCTGAGTTTTTGAAAACAGTAATGGTCACTTTAAAAAAGCTAATTAAAATGTTACCATTATGTTTCTGTTTTAGAATTGTTGATAAGTTTGCAGTTAAAAAATGTAAGACATAAAAAGCACTGTTTGTAGGTAGCAGCAAATGTGTAAGTGCCAACTGTGATAAGAATCAGGATACAACAAGAACTTTTCTTCCAGTGTTTAAACAACCAAGGTACAGAGGAGTTATGCAAACGTCCATAAGTAAAGAAAAAGGGTGGTGCATCTATATAAACAAATGACTAAGACATCTTCTAGAAATAATGCCAAACGCATATCCTTAATTGTTAATTTTCTTGTGAGCTCAGCTCATTTCTGTTTAAAGGAATGGATGCACATTCATTACTGTTCCCTTACAAAACAAATTGCAAATGGTGGGCTGAGGTAACTTTTGCCATATGTGCTTTTGTTTTAAATTTTCCCATGATATTTGAAGTAGCCATGGTTCACCATTTTATATTTTGAATTCTTATTCTGACTGCCTTCTCTTTTTAAAATTACCACTTAACCTAGGTTTCTGTTGTATTAACAAATCTTTAAAAGATACAATAATGTGTATATAGACTCATTCCATCCAAGGCTGTCATATATTTAATTGTGCTAACAAAGCATCCAATGGTTTTGAAACTGTCATAGTGAAATATTGTTACAAGAGCTCTGTATTTCCCATAATTTAGTTCATGAAAAATGCTGACTGACTGCTGCAATACTTGAGGTATACATGTATACTTATATAGTAATTTCCTTTCCCTTGCAATCTCTTGCCTTCATTTTTCCTTGAAGATTTTTGGTAGGTGAGATAAAATGCTTTGCTAAGGAGCTTGGATTTGCTATATGGTTCATTTCCTTTAACTTTCAATAATGGGGTTGTTGTTGTGTCTTTCGGTTTTTCCCGGTTAGGGGTCGCCACAGTGGAACTCCGGTCCGCTAATGATTGGCAGTAGATTTTTACATGCCGAGTTGCCAGCTCTGACGCACAACCTTCAATGAAGGTATGCCCATTCACGCATGTCTCCACACAGAAGACGCTCTAGCTGAGAATAGAACAGGACAACGTCTTACTGTGAGGCGACAACGCTACAGCAGCACCACCACCGCAGTAACTTTCAATAATGGGGTTATGGTACCTAATTTAGCAATGTAACTGTTTTATGTATTGGCTAAATGTCTCCATGAGGAATTCTGAATGTACTATTATATCTCAACTGGTTGATAGAAATAGCAAATACAACTTAAAAAACAAAAAAATAAAATAATAAAATACCACCAAGACCACCAATCCAAGAAGTAAGCGAATTTATGAAACACTTAGTTCCTCGGCTTACACAGCCTTCCAAGAGTAAAAACACTACAAAATACTGTTTGCTTATATATACCATATTGCACAAAACAATAAATCATTTAAGCATGCAATTCAAATCACATACTTCCAATTACATTCTTTGAGTCTCCGAGGCTCCAAAGTACCATACTTTAAAATCAGCAGGGTTTCTTTTTTTAATAGTTTGTTTTTTTAAAGACACACATTCACCTATGCCAACTTGAAATTTTTCCAAGACACAACCCCTAAGAGAATCAGGGTCAGAGTTGTGTGCTGTCAAAAAATGACTCCCAAGGGGATTCTCTAATTTTTTATGTCCCTAGTATGTTCCTGCAACCGGACCCTAAAACTCCTGTAAGTTTCCCCTATGTAAAACGTCTTACATTCACATCTCAACTTATACACTAGCCCCTTCATATTACAACTGTATTCATGCCTAGCTGTAAACTTGATGCCATTAATAAAAGGAAAAGAGCTTACTACATATTGACAGATGGAACAACCATCACATGGAACAGTGCCTTTATTTATGCTTAAGCTCTGACTGACATTAACATCTGGTAAACAAAATTGGTTATGTACCAGAATGTCAGACACATTCCTAGCTCTTTTATATGCAATACTGACAAAATCAGGTAGTATAGAGTTCAGAATTTTATCCCTTAGGAGCATAGGCCACAAGCTACGTGCTTTTTTACCTATTTCCTCAGTTATAACATTATAAGTTGTCACTAAGTAAACTTTCTTCTGCTCTCCATTCACAACTGCATTGGTAGATTGATTTCCACCAATACAAACATTATATTTTCCACTAGCATGGACATAATGAGAATCTCCCTGAGAGTTAACAGAATACCTCATGTCCATAATTTTTTGTTTTAGCTAGCTACCCTTGAATCCATCTCAAACTCCTTGATGCATTTGATATCTCACACCACCGAGAAGGCAACTCAAGCTGTCGCACCAGGCATTGTCATGAGATGTAATGCTTGGATGCAGTTGTGTGACTTTGCAGACCCCTTTAAATATTCCTTCTTCAATGCACCTGTCAACAAATCTGCACTTTTTGGACCCAAAGTACGAGAGACACTTGCACGAAGTGAGAAAGAAGGAAAGACCTTGTCTGCTATGGGCATACACTTTTCCAACCCCCAGAGGTCCTGCTCCAGGAACCAGAAGGGAGGAAAAATGTGGTTCAAGAAATCCCAAGGATCTTTTCATGACACTCGTGGTGAAAAATCCCCCCGGGGCAGAGGGGGCAACTTATCTGGAAGATGCTCCTTTTGGGTTAGAGGGGCTCCACATAACCAGGGCGCTAGAGATTCTTTCTCCGGCAGACCCTACCAGTGCTCCTGAGCAGCGGCCCAATTGCTTTCCTCTGGAAGCAGTCGGGGTCGTTTTTCTCTGCACCTACCAGCTTGGCATCTTATTACTACCGATGTTTGGGTGCAGAGAATAATATCCAGAGGCTACCAAATGCCATTCAAATTAATTCCTAGACTTGCCAAATGAATCCCAGATGTACCACCCAATCAGAGGGAATTAGCAGTCTTAGTAATAGAAAAGCTGCTAAGAAAATGAGTCATCCAACCAGTCCCACCAGACCAGGTTTTACTCAAGGTTCTTTTGAGTGCCAAAAAAGACAGGGGACTGGAGACCAATCCTGGATCTCAGCCTATTGAACAAATGTATCAAACCTCAAAAATTCTGGATGGTCATAGTACAGTCCATTCTTCCCTTCCTAGGGAGGGACAACTGGATGTGGTCTATAGACCTCCAGGACGCGTACTACCACATAAAGCTGGATCACTGCTCCCGGAGGTTTCTCCGCTTCCGGCTGAGAGACGATCACTACCAGTTCAGGGCACTGCCATTTGGTCTCTCGACAGCCCCTCGAGTGTTCACCAAATGTATGGCAGTTGTGGTAGCTCAACTTCGACTACAAGGATTCCAGATGTTTCTTATCTAGACGATTGGCTCTTTACCACTCCGACCAGGAATCTCCTGGTCCGCAGCCTCTCTTACACTCAAAGTCTCGCTCTCTGCTTGGGGATTACAGTCAACAAGGACAAATCTCAAATATCCCCATTGAAGACACTAGAGTTTATTGGAGCAGTCTTCGACACAGCATCCTGTCAAGCTTCTCTTCCCCCCTCACAGGCTTTCGAAAATAAGACACGAAATCCAAGACCTTCTTCCTCAGACCTATGTACCAGCACATCTTGTACTGCAACTCTTAGGCTCCATGGCGGCTGCCATTATGTTAGTACCACTCACGAGGCTGCACATGAGAATCCTGCAGTGGCTCCTTTCCACACAATGGTCGTTTCTAACTCACCCACTCGACCACATGATATGTCCTACAAACCGTTGCAAGGAAGAAATGCTATGGTGGATGAAGCCACAAACATATCTTTGGTGTCGGCTGTTCTGTCTTCCCCAGCCCACGGCCACAGTGACCATGGACGCTTCTCTGTTAGGGTGGGGGGAATTTCCAGGGAAAGACGGTCCAAGGCACCTGGTCCCCCATGGAGGCCAGTTTGCACATAAATGTCCTGGAACTAAGGGCAGTTCTCTTAGCGTTGCAAGTGTTCCATGCATCCCTACCCTCTGGGACCATTGCAATTCAGTCAGACAACGTTAGTCGTCTGGTATATCAACAAGCAAGGTGGAACCAGGTCTTACCCCCTTTGTCGGTAAGCCATGAGGATTTGGCACTGGGTGATAGCTTCCAACTGCTTTCTTGTAGCAACACACATTCGTGGGAGTTCCAACCTTATTGCGGACAATCTGAGCAGGAACATCCTGATGCATCACGAGTGGTCCCTCAACCCTGTAACAGTGGCTCGGATCTTCTGACGCTGGGGCATGCCATGCTGTGATCTGTTTGCTTCCCTCCAAAACTACAAATGCAGAAGCTACTTTGCCCTGATTCCCCCTCAGGGGGAACCCACGAGGGACACTCTAATGCACGACTGGTCCCCAGGTCTTCTGTATGCCTTTCCCCCAATTCCCGTCATCCCAAAATTTCTCCAGAAAGCTCACAGGTTGAGAAGCAAAGTGATCCTCATTGCCCCCTACTGGCCCCATCAAGTCTGGTTCCCATTTCTATGGCCTTATCTGATTCACAGCCTGTGGATCCTAGATCATTCCCAAGACCTGTTATCTTATCCTCAGGGACTGATTCATCCGAACCTCCACAGTCTCAAGCTCACAGCTTGGTTCCTCTGCTTCCAGTGGTTGCCAGGCTGCCTGACATCCCATCTCCTGTTTGTGAAATTCTTCTGGCTTTACACAAGCCTTCCACCAGGAAAGGTTATTCTAGTAAATTGACTAGGTTTTCTATTTGGGCCAAAGATCAGAACATAAATACCTTCTCTATGTCTATTCAAAAGATCCTTCAATACCTGATGACTCTTTTACATGCAGGAGCCTCAGCATCGATGATCACTGTACATTTAGCAGCTATCGCCAATTTTCATAATGGACTTGATAATTCTTCGATTATGTCACACCGCCTATGCAAGACATTTTTGAAAGGGGTATTACACATTAAACCTCTGGTCAAGCCTCCCTTAGAACCCTGGGACTTGACTTTGGTGCTTCAGTTTCTCACAGGTCCTCCTTTTGAGCCTTTGATTCATGTGATTTAAAATTTTGTCATGGAAAACCTGGCTTCTAGTAGCACTTACCTCAGCGAGAAGAATATCTGGGCTACAGGCCTTGAGTGTCAAGAGACCTTACTTGATTTTCCACACGGATAGGGTGTCCCTTTGTACTGACCCTTCTTTCTTGCCCAAGGTCATTTCTGGATTTTCCATTAACCAGTCTATTGACCTGCCAGTTTTCTTTCCTCAGCATTCTAACAGAGGGGAGTACTTTTTGCACACCCTTGATGTGCATCGGCAGCTTCATTGTTATTTGGGCAGGACTAAATCTTTCAGGAAAACAGATCAATTGTTTGAGGCCTTTGCAGGACCCAGATTAGGTAAACCTGTTTCCAAAGTGACTTTATCCTCCTGGCTTAGAAACGTCATTACTTTTATCTACCAACAGAATAAGCTATCCTTACCTTCCAGAATAAAGTCTCATTCTACCAGATCTATGGCTACTTCTCTAGCATTTTATTCCAGAGTGTCTATGGATGATATCTGCACAGCAGCCTCTTGGGCAAGACCTCATACCTTTATCTCTCATTAGAAATTGGATTTGACCTCCAGGGGATGAGCATTTTTTGGTTCTATGGTGCTCAGGAATATCCTTCCTTGGGGCCACCCAGGACTTAAGTAGCTGGGGACTCAGTCCTATTTGTAATGAATAAACAAAGATTTACAGCATCAGATAAAGAAGTTATGTCTTACCATAACATTCCATCTGTGTTGTAGATCTTTGTTCATTCATTACTTCCCACCCTCCTTCCCCCTGCTTGGACTCCCGGTGGGACTTTAGGAACTCCTGGTTAGGGTATTTGCTCAGACAGTGCCTTCTACTATTTTTCTATTACTACCTCTATTATATAGGGGAGGGCAAACTCTATCTGAAGTAACTAGGAGAGGGGCATTATGGGTAGGTCTTAGCTGAGAGTTATTGGCTGGTGCGAGCTTGGAAACGGCCGTATCGGTTCAAAGGACGGAACCGAAGTCCTATTTGTAATGAATGAACAAAGATCTACAACCCAGATGGAACCTTATGGTAAGACATAACTTCTTTTTTTTAAATAAATAGCTATCTGAGCAGTTTTCTGACTATATTTTTGTACCTGTTGTATTGGAAGGTGTCTTATGTTTTGCACTATAACTTAAGTTCATTCTTTTTCTAGTAATTGCTTTATGGAACTGCATGCTTGCTTACTTGATATGACAGCATTTCAGCTGTGGAAGGAGATGTGTATACTCAGTGCGCATTCCGTCATCTCATAAAAGCAAATTCTCTTGTGTAGCCTATGAGGTGGTCTTGACTTCCAACACATACAACGTCAAACTAAACACCCTAAATGTAAACACTAAATTTAGTTGGTGATCCTCCGTAGTGTAAAACATGGTTACACTGACTTTAGTGTTTATGATTGTTTTAGATACAGAATATAACTCAGATTCACAGAAGCATACACTGTAAAAAACTGAAACAATCAATTATTTTATGTGTGTATGTATGCATCTTTGCAATACAATATATTTCACAACAATGTAGTTGCATAGCTTTAACTGTGTGAAGCTGACTTTGAAGCAGTTTGGAACAATACAGATATGGAATTCTTAAGAATGGCAAATGTCTTTGCAGTTTTATCTGTATACCTCTACTGCAAAAAGAAAGCACACATGCCATGCACAATTACCACACACACACACACACACACACACACACACACACACACACACACACACACACACACACACGTGCATGAGCACACAATCATACTACACATACTACACAGAAAAGTACATTTCATGATGATGCTTTATGTGGTTTGGTTTTGGAAAGTGAACAGACAGGGAGTAGCCAGCAAATGGGGTATGCCAAGAATTTATTATACATATAGAGGGGATACAGTGGGCAAAGACCCATGCATAGAAAATAATAGTGTGTGTGCTGTTTTCCAGGAAGTAAAAACTTTCATATTTACAAGTGAGCAGACTTTTGACCACATTGTTTTCATTGAAAATCTTTAGACATTTGGAACATGAACAGTATGTAGGGAGCATCTTGATTAAGGAAAGGTTCATAGGTTTGTACTAGGCTAATGACCCTGGGGCCTTTACATGCTTAGTCATAGGATTACTCTGGCATAGTGCCACCCGACCTTAGTTCCTAGTGCCTCTGTTGAGTAGAGCCCCTGGAGTTATCCCTGGGGTGAATTTTCTGTTTCCCATCCACTCATCAAGATTTCTCTTGAAGAGGGGCAGCGAGGTGCTCTGCTTGACATGTATGGGAAGTCTGTTCCATAGCACGGGCAGTCTCTGGGTTATGAACCTGTCCCTCCAGCATGTTCTGTTAATTGTGGTAATGAGGTTGAGGTCTCTGGAGTGAGTGCTGCAGAGAGATTGGGATTTCTTTAGATGTAGCATTTCTAACACAGGTGGGTCAGACATGGCTTTGTAAGTCAAGCAGGGATCGCCTCTAAGTAGGCGATATGAGACAGAGAATAGTTGCAGTTTTTTTGAGTCTGTCCATACAGGACAAGTGTTTAAGGCCTAGGATCTTCTTTGTGATGTACTGTTGTGGCCTTTCCAGTTGCTGCAGGTGTCTAGTGAGGTGCATGCTAAATGGGGCATTGTACTCGATGATTGGCCTAATAAGAGAAGAGTAGAGGGAGAGAATTACTTCTTTCTTCCTGGATGCAAAACCCTTAGTAATGAGATGTGCCACACTTTCTGACCACAGTGGCAATCTGGTGATCAAGAGAGGTTGCTGTCAACCTGTGTTCCCAGATCTCTTATAACACCTTCTGTGCTGAGTGGACTACCATCAATGTGGTAATTCATGGGAACTGGGTTTTTCCCAAAGGGGATAATGACATTTTTTGGCATTAAGCTTAAGGCCATGGTTTGGACACTAGTCATTGGTCACAGTGAGGCCATTCTGTAGGATGTCAACATCACTTGGGGAGTTAATAGCTCCCAACTTGCAATTATCTGCAATCTCCATCAGCCAGAGTCCCTTCGTGTTGGCCTGGACTTCAGAGAAGTAGATACCAAACAGGAGAGGACCCAGGACCGAACCCTGTGGGACTCCACTCATGACTAGCCAGCAGTTTGACTTGGAGTCAGCTACTTTCACACTGTGGGTTCTATCTCTGAGCCAGTTTGCAGCCCACCTAGTGATATAAGGGTTGATGTCAAGCTTAGTGAGTTTTTCTCTGATTCCTGAGTGGGGAATGTTATCAAACGCCTTGGCCAGCTCAAGGTAGGCTGTATGAACCACCTTGCCTTCATCCACAGCTCTGGTGACTGACACAAAGAAGTTGACCAAGTTGATAAGGTATGAGCAGGCATGATCTACCCTTCACAAAACCAAACTGTGTGAGATACATAGTTTGGAGATTCCCTGTATCCTTGTTTATAGGTCCATGATGATGCATTTCATAGCTTTGCACATCAGACTCGTCAGACTAATGGAGCGATAGTTCTCAGGGTCTGTAGTCACTCCTCCTTTGTGGTGATGGTTGACTGTAGCAGTGCCCCATTCAGGAGGGACAAAGCCTGAGGTGAGGCTGTGATTGAACAGGGCACACAGGTGATGTGCCAGTTCACTCTGTAGTTCATGTAGAACACAACCAGGGATATTGTCAGGTCCCATAGAAGCTGTATTCTTGGCCTTTGACAGTGCTGTTTTAACCTGTGCAGCAGTAATACTGAGTGTCTGGCAATCTACTGGTATTGTGATTGGTCCTTTGGGGGTGGGGTAAAGTTGGCACTGAATCTGTTGGCCAGTATACTGGCAATATCTGTTGGCTCAGTATAGGAGGTACCATTGTGCAGTAGCTCAGAGAAAATCTGGGTATTGCCATGGAGATTCTTTACATAACTATAGAAGGCCTTGTGGTTGTCTTTACTATCTGCTGCAATTCTGTTTTCATAGCTAGCTTTAGAGGATTTGATGAGGGATCTCAACTTTTTGTTGAGGCTCATAAGGGAGTTTTTCCAGTCTTGGGACTTCACCTTATTCTGCATCAGTTTCCTCCCTGTTGTAGAGTTTGTTTATAGCAGGGGACCACCAGATTGGCTTCCTTTTTTTGGAGGAGAGTGTCTTGGTTCTATTGGGTATGGTGAGATCCATGCATTTGTGTACATGTTCGTACAATGCATTGGTGTATGATTCTGCGGTCACGCAACTATTCTCCATTTGCATGGGTACCGTGAAGTTAGCCACCTCTGTTTTTAGGAGCCCAAAGTTAGCTTTGGAGAAATTTTTCATGGTGGTTACCTTTACAGGGGTGGGGGGGTGCAAGGGATGTGGATTTCCAAGGTGATTAGTTTGTGTTCGGATCTAACCAGGAAGGAGCTGGCTATTGGTGTACAGCAATGGTCGCCCATGTTAGTAATGATCAGGTCAAGGATATTGCTACCTCTAGTGGGGGTAAGAATGAGCTGGTACATGAGTAGTTTACCCAGTTAATGGAGGGGTAGTTGAAGTCGCCTAGTAAGAGAGTGTTAGGTTGGTACCCTAATATTCTCCAGGGTGCTTAGGAACGTGGAGTCTGAGTCTTGGGACATGGTTGGGGACCTATAGCAGGCTATGACCTGAATCACTGTCTTACCCAATGTTAGGTGCACCTGAAGTATCTCTGATGCGTTATGTTGGGATACCAGTCTGGAAGTTTGCGCATCCTTTATGAATATGGAAACACCACTGCTTTTGGAGCTTCGGTCCAAGTTCTGGGGCCGAAAGGTGTGGAATGAGTTATAGCCTGGTAGTGCAGGGGTGCTTTCTGCTGCCTTGAACCAGGTCTCAGTTACAGCACAAATGTCGATGTTCTCCATTTTAAGGAGTGGTTCGAGTGAGTGTATTTTGAGATTTAGACTTCTAGCTAGATATCCATTTGCCAGTAAAACTGCTTTTATTTTTCATTCATTATCTGATTACCTGTTTAATGCATTTTGGGTCATAATGGAGCCAAAGCCTATCCCAGCCCTCAGTGGTAAAAGACATAGAAATCATTCCTTAGTTTTTCTCAGTATATGGACACTCACTTGCACATGTTATGCAGACCTGCAGGCAATTTGGACAAACACCAATTCAACTATACCAAGTAGCAAGTGATTGGGATGTGGAAGGAAACTGGAATCCCAGCTTAAAACCTGCTGACACAGACAGGACATGCAACAGATGTACAGAAGACACACCGACTGAGAACTATGAGACAACAATGGTGGCCACTGCATCACTGTGTCACCCAAATAAAGCAACCATTTAATATCAATTTTCAGAGTGTCAGGCTGCCAGGATTTCCTACTGCTGAACTTGTAATAATAAACTTTCATTAACAACTATGCTTCCAGTGACAGACTAATTATTTGTGTACATTTTACTTGCAGTGTGTACAAGTCTTCTTTACTATGAATGCAGTGCTGTAGTGCTACTCAGAGAATGATTTCAGTACATGAACTGTAGGTTGATAGCAGCTAGTTAACAAAAATAACAACGTATGCCGCTATCTTTGTTCTCTGCAGTGTAATACTTAAAGTAGAACAACACTTGGACATACTAGCTGTTAACCATGCTCAGCATCAGAACTACAATGTAGACATAAAATTACAAAAAAAGTGCATTTGTTTATATTAATCATTAGCATATTTCCACATCTTACTCAGCAAACCCAATGTAACAAAACAGTAACACTAGGAGATTAGAAAAACTAATATACAAGGGAAACTGTGTAGTAATGCTAAAATATAAGCACTGAGCAATGTAAGTGTTTTATTAGTAATCTGACAATATACTTAGTATACACACTATGAACCATCTGTCCAGTAGCACCCCCCTCTGAACCTTAGTGTTTAACAACACAAAATGATAGGCAAGGCATGGCCAGTCTCAGTAAACATTATGACATCATAGTTGTGTCATGAGGTTTGATACCTGCCTTGTCATAGTTGACTCAGAAAGGTAATATGTACTTTTATTTGCACAATGTACACATCCAGAACTGATGCCTGGCTAGGAATATTCCATGTTGTCTGAAGTACCTCAAGTTCTTCTAGTTCATGACTACCTACTCACATGACATAGCATACAAACTATGAAAAAAAAAATAAAATAACAGTACAAGCAATTAATATAACCATTATTATAACCATATGAAAATATGTGCAACAAGCGAAGCATTATTTCTAGTCTGCCTGGGTGTTATAACTGTCCCAAGGCAACCCACTTCCTCCACTCCAGTCTACTAATTAACTCACTTGTTAACCTGAATTTTATGATTTCATCTTGTAGACCATTCCATTGTTCCACCACCCTCTGTGAAAAGTGGCATTTTATGCCTTTTATTCAAAATATAACTTTTATTTCTGTTATCTTTGCTCCCCTCTTTACCATCTATCCTGTTCAGCACTAATCATCTCACTCATTCCTTCACTATTGTCATTCGTCTCCTCACTATCCACAGTCATCCCTTGGAATCTTCACTCATCCACTCACTATTTTCAGTCATTACTCATCATCCTCACAAGTCCCTCTCAGTATCATCATTCATGTCTTTATTATTATCAGTCATCTCATCACTATCCTCAACTGACCTTCACTATCCTCAGCCATCCCATCACCCTCACACTATGCTCACTCATTACCCCTCAGTATCCTCACTCATCCCTTCATTATTAACAATCATCCACTGACTGTCCTAAGTAATCCTGTCACTATCTCCAATTGTTCCACACTCTCCTCAATCATCCCCTACTTTACCTTTCTCATCCCTGCACTATCCTTACTCATCCACTCATCATGTTTAGTTATCTATTCAGACGTATTGTTGTAGAATCTTTGCTGGGGTGTATCTCCCATTTCTGAATAGCGTACTCCATAATCAACCCCACTATTCTTAGGATAAGAATAACTACCCCTGGCTGCATGTAAGAGAATTACATCTGCAGTACTTATTAGGTAGTGCTATTAACATATACATAGGTTCATAGGTGTGTACTAGGCTAATGGCCCTGGAGCCTTTACAAGCCTATCCCATAGGATTACCCTGGCATTGTGTCACCTGATCTTAGTTCCCAGTGCCTCTGTCGAGCAAAGCCACTGGAGTGATCCCTGGGGTGAATTTTCTATTTTTCATCCACTCATCAAGATTTCTCTTGAAGAGGGCCAGTGAGGTGCTCTGCTTGACATGCATGGGAAGTCTATTCCATAGCACAGGCAGTCTCTGTGTTATGAACCTGTCCCTCCAGCATGTTCTGTTGATTGTGGTAATGAGGTTGAGGTGTCTAGAGCATGTGGTGCGTAGGGATTGTGATTTCTTTAGATGTAGCATTTCTAGCAGAGCTGGGTCATTCATGGCTTTCTAAGTCAAGCAGAGATCACCTCTAAGTAGGCGATACGAGACCGAGAATAGTTGCAGATTTTTGAGTCTGTCCATATAGGACAATTGTTTAAGGCCTAGGATCCTCTTTGTGAGGTACTTTTGTGGCCTCTCCAGTTGTTGCAGTTGTCTAGTGAGGTGCATGCCAAATGGGGCATTGTACTCGATGATTAGCCTAATGAGGGAAGAGTAGAGGGAGACAATGACCTCTTTATTCCTGGATGCAAAACCCTTAGTAATGAGATGTGCCACATAGAAGGACTTTCTGACCACAGTGGCAATGTGGTGGTCAAAAGAGAGGTTGCTGTCAACCTTTGTTCCCAGCTCTCTTCTAACTCCTTCTGCCTTCAGTGAACTATGATTGATGTGGTAATTCATGGGAGCTTAAGGCCATGTTTCTGACACCAGTTGTTGGTCTCAGTAAGGCCTTTCTGTAGGGTGTCAACATCGCTTCGGGAGTTAATAATAGCTCCCAACATGAAATTGTCTGTGAACCTTGTCAGACAGAGACCCTGTGTGTTGGCCTGGACTTCAGAAAAGTAGATACCAAACAGAAGAAGACCCAGGACCAAACCCTGTGGGACTCCACTTGCGACTGGTCGGCAGTCTGACTTAGAACCCACAGTGTGAAAGTAGCTGACTCTATCTGTGAGCCAGTTTGCAACCCACCTAGTGATATAGGGGTTGATGCCTAGCTTAATGAGTTTTTCAGTGATTCCTGAGTGGGGAATGGTATCAGAGGCCTTGGCCATATCAAGTTAGGCTGTATGAACCACCTTGCCTTCATCCACATCTCTGGTGACGGACTCAAAGAAGTCGACCAAGTTAAGCTGGCATGATCTACCCTTCACAAAACCAAACTGTATGGGATCCTGAGTTTGGTGATTCCCTATATCCTTGTTTATTAGGTCCATGATGATGCGTTCCATAGCTTTGCATATCAGACTCATCAGGCTAATGGGGCGATAGTTCCCAGGGTCTGTAGTTGCTACTCCTTTGTGGAGAGGGATGACTGTGGCAGTGCGCCATTCAGTAGGGACAAAGCCTGAGGTGAGGCTGTGATTGAACAGGGCACACAGGTGAGGTGCCAGTTCACTCTGTAGTTCATGTAGAGCACAGCCAGGGATATTGTCTGGTCCTATAGAAGCTGTATTCTTGGCCTTGGACAGTGCTGTTTTAACCTGTGTGGCAGTAATACTGCATGCCTGGCAATCTACTGGTATTGTGATTGGTCCTCTGGGAGGGGAGAGAGGGGTAAAGTTGGCACTGAATCTGTCGGCCAGTATATTGGCAATATCTGTTGGCTCAGTATAGGAGGTACCATTGTGCAGTAGCTCAGAGAAAATCTGGGTATTGCCGTGGAGATTCCTTACATAACTATAGAAGGCCTTGTGGTTGTCTTTACTATCTGCTACAATTCTGTTTTCATAGATAGCTTTGGAGGATTTGATGAGGGATCTCAACTTTTTGTTGAGGCTGATAAGGGAGTTTTTCCAGTCTCGGAACTTCACCTTATTCTGCATCAGTTTCCTCCTTCTGTTGTAGAGTTTATTTATGGCAGGGAACCACCAGATTGGCTTCCTTTTTTTTGGGGAAGAGCGTCATGGTTCTATTGGGTATGGTGAGATCCACGCATTTGTGTACGTGTTCATACAGTGCATTGGTGTATGACTTGGCGCTCATGCAACTATTCTCCATTTGCATGGGTGTCGTGAAGTTAGCCACCTCTGTTTTTAGGAGCCCAAAGTTAGCTTTGGAGACATTTTTCATGGTGGTTTCCTTTGCAGGGGGTGTGGGAGGGATGTGGATATCCAAGGTGATTAGTTTGTGGTAAGATCTAACCAGGGAGGAGTTGACTACTGGCGTAGAGCAGCGGTTGCCCATGTTGGTAATGACTAGGTTAAGGATATTGCTACCTCTAGTGGGGGTAAGAACAAGCTGGTCCAGGGCATTGGAATTAATGAATTCCAGGAAAAGTTAGGCAAGTCTACTGGTACATGAGTTGCTTTCCCTGTTAATGGAGGGGTAGTTAAAGTCGAACAGTATGAGGGTGTTAGGTTGGACCCTAATATTCTCCAGGGTGCTTAGGAATGCGGAGTGTGAGTCTTGGGACATGGTTGGGGACCCATTGCAGGCTACGACCTGAATCGCTGTCTTACCCAATGTTAGCTGCACCTGAAGTATCTCAGATGCATTATGCTGGGCTACCAGTCTGGAGGTGTCTGCATCCTTTATGAATATGGAAACACCACTGCCTTTGGAGTTTCGGTCCACGTTCTGGGGCTGAAAGGTGTAGAATGAGTTGTAGCCTGGTAGTGAAGGGGTGCTTTCTGCTGCCTTTAACTAAGTCTCTTTTATGGCACAAATATCGATGTTCTCCATTTTAAGAAGTAATTTGAGTGAGTGCATTTTGAGATTTAGACTTCTAGCGTTGAGCAGCATGACCCTCAGGTTGCATTTGTTTGTAGCTGTTACAGTGGTAATTTGGTCTTTGGAACACTGCCTAAAAAACACACTATAGGGGTGTCAAGAGCCTTGGTCAGAGGTGACAGGTGCAGGCCATCTCTGGCAAAGCATCAAGGTCTGTCAGTCATGTCATCCCAGGCAGACAGATACTGGATTCCCTTAGAATGACACCAGAAACTGAGCCAATTGTTGAAATCAATCATTTTCTGCTTGTACTGTGATACCATTTTGGGTGATGGTAGGATGCTGCTCAGGGCTAGGGTCATACCCGCCTGGGCTACATAATCCGAGAGTTCCTCCATGTCTCTCTTCATGTAGTCCAGGGAGGTACATCTCAGGTCATTCATGCCCACATGTACAATGAGAGAGTCATATTTGTACTTGTTGTTGAGGGACCTGAGTGTGTGCATTATGTGGTGGATCCTGGCACCTGACAGGCAGCTGACTGTTACTTTCTCCTTATTCAACCTAGTGAGTGGGACATCATTGTGCCTCACTATTGAGTCACCTATGTCTAGTGTGTTGGGCATGCTGTTTTGTCTTAGGGGCTTTGGTTGAGTGGCATACTGTTTAGGAGAGTTTGTGTCTTGTGATTAGTGTTGTGTTGTGGTGGTCGAGTGCATTTCTGCCTTGAAGGTATCTGCTGTTTGGGTAGATTTTTCTTGAGAGCCTCTGAGAAGGTGGGTGTGTGGTTTGTGTTTTATGTGAAGGCAGTGCTGGTGTATGTTCCGGAGGGCTATGTGTTCCATGTGGTATGTTGGAAGTGTTGACCTTCTCCTCTTGACCAGCTATTCCAGTCTTGGCTGGAGAGTGCGTGGCTTCCAGTTTGGATATATAAGTGCATCTCTCACAAGTCTGAGTGTTGGGAGGTAAGAGGAGAGGGTTGTCAGTATACATGAGGCAGTTGCTACATTGCCTCAGGATGCCCAAGTTCACCAGGTTGATAGGAGAAAGCACAGGGAACTGATCTTTAAACATGCCTGTAGGGGTGGGCATTAATAAGTTGTAGAACGTTTAGTGCTGGTAGCATTTTTGTGTGCTACAATAATTGCTACAAGAAGTCTGGTAAAGTGCTAGACTAATAAGCTAGTAAAAGTGCAGGAGAGGAGAGAACTAGCAGATCTAAGGGAAAAATTGAACAGCAGACTTTGGTACTGCTCAGAAGCTTACAAACAGTCCTCGATACAGCAAATCTGTATCAGGACAAGACTAGTTACAGAGAAGGTGGGAAACAAGCACAAACTCAGCTTTTAAACCAGAAAGTTGAAAGAGATGGAAAACTGCCCAAACAGCCAATAAACTACAATTTCTGGGCTAGAAACCATTCATCTTGTGGTAGATAGGCTACCTAGTGCTTACCACTCCCACTGATAAGCTAGAAGGCTTCCCTCCAACACAGAAAGGCTTGGGGGGCTCAGAAGCTTGCATATAGTCCTGGATACAGTAAATCGGTATCTGGACTAGACTAGCTACAGGAAAAGCGGGAAATAAGCACAAATACAGACTTCTAAAACAGAAAGTTGAAAGAAATGGAAAAAAACTACCCAAACGGCCAATAAACTACAATTTCTGGGCAAAAACCAGTCCTGCTGTGGTAGATAGGCTACATAATGCTTACCACTCCCACTGATAAGCTAGAAGGCTTCCCTCCAACACAGAAAGGCTTGGGGGACTCAGACATTTACAAACAGTCCTGGATACAACAAATCTATATCTGGACTAGACTAGTTTCAGGAAAGGCTCCAAAGTAGTTACTCGATAAAGATTTATTGTCCACAAACACCAAAAAATTCCAATAAAATCGACAAGCCAACAAAACAAAATTTCTATCGTAGTACTAAGCGCTTTCACCCTCCAACACATAAGGGCATCATCAGAGTACATCTAAAAACATGAATAAGCTGCTATTAAATAAGTAAGCTTCCATTACACAACACCCTGATTGGTTGTTCAATAAAACTATTGTCCAATAAATATAAATGAAATATCAGTTAATTAAATAAATATAGTTATAAAATATAAATACACTATTTAAAATTCATTTTAAAATTTCATAAAATTTCTCCTTATTTATTTATTTATTTATTTATTTATTTATTTATTTTATATACACAAAGATCTAATCTTTAAAATACTTAATATAGAGATTTGGCCATTAATACCAGGGAATGAACTAGCATTCAGCCTCAACTGCCAAAGACATTCCTTGGCTTCCAACAAATTGTTTAGATCACCTCCTTTTTGTCCATGTGTAGGGATTCTATCTATGACAAAAAATATAAATCTCTTAAAATTGTTACACTTGATACTATGTACATATAATGAATTTGCCATTCTTTTGTTTTTAATGTCCCTATTATGCTCCATAATACGTTCTTTTAATTTCCTTGTAGTTTTACCTACATAAAATGCGGGACATGATGTACATGTAGTAAGTAAACCACCATTATTGTGTTGCAGTTGCAATATCCTGAACATTTAATAGATTTTCCATATCCTTGGACCATTACATGTGGTCCATCATTAATAAACTTGCAACCTTTACAAAAAACGCATTTACTCATTTTTGACATATTATATACCTGGTCCCTACCATAATATTCCATGTATTCCTTTAAATTAGTACCATGTCTATAACTAATCTTAGAAAAATGACATATTGTCTGACAAAACTCATCCTTATTACTAAAAACACTTATCCAGCTGTCATTTAATATTTTGACTATATAGTCAGAATGTTCATTGTATGGTAAAATAAAGGCATCCCTTCTGTTGATGACAATATTTTCATTCAATGTATTGTTTAAACCAGGTAAATTTAAATTTAAATTTAATTTCACAAAAGCTGCAGGAAGGAGCGAGATCAGTAGCAGAGAGGATTTATTATTTCTTAGTTTACTTTATTTAGATTTGTGCGACTACACTACAACAAAGGTAAGTTACTTTATGCTATGAAGAGGTGCCTTATTATTTGTTAATTTGAACAAAATGAGACCTGCACATTGTTGAAAAGTTGGTCATTTTACTAGATGTGGCGATACTGACTCACAAAATGGCAAAAGCAGAATCAGCATATGAGGAAAGCATAGAAGGCCATTCAGAGACACAGGGGGTTTGTCTGTTCATCTATATTCCATAGAGATAGGAAGGGAATGTCTGCTATGTAGGTAAATCCCATTTATCATCTCTGGGTCCAGGCTGGGAACCTCATAGGTACATCAGTCTTATTAGTCAATGCAGGGATTCTTGAGAGGTTATGCTGTATTTTGTTGTTTTGGTTATTGCATGCTTTGTTGAACAGATTAGTTCCACTAGGTCCTACTAGAGATGAAGGCTCAGCTCGCCAAGAATCTATGTGTTGCTAGTATAGCCCTTACTTAAAACATCACATATCTGTAAATCTCAAAAGTCTTTTACTGGTTGTATGCTAAAGATTGTGACCTAGTTGTACATCTCAGAAAACAGCAAACATAAAGTTGCCTAATATTAATGTGGCTTTCTCTTGATTTTTAATGGTGCATTTCAAAGTGCAGCAGGACATGTTGTTATTCTGTACTGTAGTATAGGAAAGTCTCACAATGATAGTATGCCCTTACTATATTTGGCTAATGTGAATTAAGGATCATTAAAGCATTCTGCACAGATGGCCTAAATAACACAGCCATAGTAGCAAATGTGCAGTATTAGTTCTTGTACCTTGGAAAGGTTTTATTTTCTTTTCTCTTCCATTCTCAGTGTTTGCATTGATCCCATTGTAGGGCAGGGTAAACACAATTTGTCTTGAATAATTTGAAACTCATTTTATGTTTTTGATGATTCTAGCACTAAACATGTCTTCATCACATCAATGAATTTATAATATGTAGCCATAATAAAGTCTGAAAATAAAACATGTGCTTTATGAACCTGTAGTAAATTAGAGGTTGTGCTGTATATGTTTTGCATTGCCTATGGGGAAATAATGCAAAAGAAACATGCAACCACAATTTTATTTTGCACTCTTAAAGGATGATTGAAACAGATCCATTAATATTGGTATACATCACTGAGCTGGAGGGAGTGCTGTTTACCACTTTAGTTAACCAGAGTTAAACAATGAATCCTATAGGACTGTAAGCTTAACATATTGCCCATATTTACATTTTCTTCTTAACTGATCTTTTCCATTTTTATTATGTATTTATTTATTCAGCAAGTTATAAGGGTACTTCTTCACAAACATAAAGGTACCAAACCAAAACCAGTATGTAGGACAGAAGGAATGAGTTAATTAGTGTTTTTTTTTTTTGAGACCAAAATTATTCAGTTGCTACATATTGAAAACAGATGTCCATTCCTGTTTCAGAGGTCAGTCAGTTCCCCATAATTTCTTTAGTTTCCATTTTAAGGGGATGTGCAAATGTAAGATATACTTGCATTGCTGGTATTCCTTATGTTTTACATATTACCTAGCATTACTTGGTTCCAAGTAGTTCTTGTTAATAAAATTGGATTACACTCTGGTGCCTAAATGCATGCACATTATTCACAGAGTAAATGTAATACTTGCAAACAGCTTTGCATCTTATCCATAGTATCTCTGAAGATTCTAAATATGTTTGTATCTTAACTGTAATTTAGCCTGGATTGTCAAACAAATTAACAGCACCAGTGATGCAGCCCGGCTAGTCCCTGTTTAATCAGTGTCAGCACTTTAATAAATATTTCATGGCCAGCCAGGACAAGTAAGCACCAGTGAGATAAGTACATTGCTTTTCACTTTGGGTTTGTTTATTCAAGTTTTTTTCCCAATATGTCTTCATACAGTTTAGTAAAGAATAAGAGAATAGTGTTATGTTATGCAGTGGTGTTTGTATTGACAGAAAGTATTCTGTGCTGAATGACTGGGGGACTCCTAATATTCCATATACCTAGAATTGGTTGGCAAAGGAATCTTTAATGTTGGGATAACTGGGGTGCTTTTAATACAATTGTTGAAGTTGTTACTGGTTTCTTTTTGTGTCTCCAGATAGGAGAGGTGGGTAAAATAATGCCTTTTTATCACTTTCTCAAATTGCTACCATTGGTCTTGTTTAAAAGTGTAAAATATACAAATGTGGATTTGTTGATCAGAACACCTTTAGACATTGCGTTTGAATACTCAGTATGGTTGTGAAGTTTGCATTTTCAGTTCTGTGCAGCACACAGTTGTCCTTTATCACTTCTCTGTTTAAGTTTTAGTATTTCCTTTCCTTGTTTCTAGGAAGGTGGAGCTGATCTAGTTCATTTTCCAGAAAAAATATCTTGCTAAATGGAGCATGAGTGTTCCATAACTAGGAAGCCATTTTAAATTAGTTTTAATGTTTGTTGATGTAATAGGTGTCATATTTTAACAAAAATTAGGTGTCATATATTTTACAAAAAAAAAAAAAAAAATTATCTTAGCTGCACATTGTTCACATTTTGTGGAACTTTTTACTATTGATGCAAAAAGCATGGTTGTACATAAGTATTTTGCTTCTGGAGAACTTAAATACTTTCTCTGGCATCTAATTTAATAAGCTACTGTAAAAGGAGATGTTACAAAAGTATACAGCTCTAAGATTGTTGTTGTGTGACATTTTGTACCTGTTTAGAATGAGATATTGAATTTTAGGGCAAATATTATGCATTTATTAATTTATTTATAAATTTATTTATTGTTCAAATTAACCTACAATACAGCCACATTAGTCCATAAGCCTGTGTTTGTTTTTTGCTATTCAGTTAATGTGAGACCTTTTTTTTTTTTTTTTTTTTTTTTTTTTTTCCTCACCTGCCATTTGCCCCCAGACCATTTTTGTTGACTCAATGTTTAAACCAAATTTAATAATTGGTTTGTGCATATTGTTTCTCTTCCTTATAACTTCATCCTCTAGTTGTTTTAATAAATATAAAGGGTATCCTCTATCAACAAACATGCTGGTAAGTGTATTGAGTTCATGAATAAATCTGTCATCCTCACTAATAATTCGTGATAACCTCACCATTTGCCCCTTGACAAGATTCTTTTTTTGAAAATACGGGTGACAACTAGTGAAGTGTAAAAAAGAATTTGAATAGGTCTTTTTCCTAAAAATGTTTGACTCAATAATACCATTATTTAAATAGAAATATACATCCAAAAACTCACAGGTTCCACCCTGTATATTACTTGTAAAATTCAAAAAGGAGGATGTAGTGCCAAGAAATTGTATACATTCGCTAATCTTTTCTTTCGGACCCTTCCAAAATATTAGGATATCATCCAGGTACCTAGCATAAAAAATAATGTTAGACCAATAGATAGATGTAAAAATACAATTGGTTTCCCAATGGGCTAGTACTAAATTTGCATATATGGGTGCACACCTAGCCCCCATTGCTACCCCGGTATGTTGCCGAAAATATTCTCCTTCCATAAACATAAAATTGTTGTTTAAAACTATTTCCATCAAATCGACCAACAATTTACGTTTTACTGTATGGAATCCACTATATTTCTCCAGGGTAGCTTCAAACATTTCCAGGCCCAAAACGTGGTATCACAGAGAATAGGTTGATTACATCTATAGTAACCATCGTAATGTTGTCCATATTTTCCCCTGTATTAAGCTGTCTCACCATTTCTAAGCAGTGTCATGAATCCTTAAGAATATGTGGAAAGGAGTTCAAAATATCCTTACATTTATAATCTATGTATTTCGCTACTGCTTCCAATTTGGACCCCTTGGCTGAAACTATTGGCCTTAATGGTGGATTGTTGATATCCTTATGTGTTTTGGGAATACCAAAAATAGAGGGAGTTACTGGATGTTCTACTGTAAAAAAATCATATTCACCCTTATCTATTGTTCCTTCCAGCATATAGTCAAGTAATAGCCAATCTATCTTGGTATATGCTCGATTCATCTCAAATCTAGATACTTTTTCATACGTTTCATCATCACTTAATAGATTAGTCATTCTATTTATGTAGTCTGTTTTCGTCATGATTACCATCCCTCCACGTTTATCTGGCTTCATCACTCTATATTTGTTATTCATCCTCAATTCTTTTAAGCAAAATCTTTCAGCCAAAGTGAGATTATCTTCCATTATAGTAATTTTTTTAATCTCTCTTCAGAACTGTGATTCACATAACATCTCAAATATGTGTATTATTGGATTTTGTGGTGGAATAAAAGTGCTAGTTCTTTTCAGACTAAAACAACCTAACTCAGTTTCCATCTTGTTATTATGATTCACAAAAAACATTTTTTAGGTTTAACAATCTTGTATAAACCTTCAAATTAATGAGAATCCTTCCTAAATCATATTTAAAGTTAGGAACAAATGTAAATCCTTTCTTAAAAAGAGTGACATAATCTCTACCAAAATTTTTTCCAGTATAATTATACATAGTAAAACCCCCCTCAACAATAATACAACTCTCAGTTGTTTTTTCTTCAAAATTATAAAAATCCACTACATCGTGTGTAGAATTAGCATTAATTGCCAAATTGTCACAACATTCATTCCCCTCTAAGACATTAAAAATAAAATTAGAATCGTAATTATCTTTGTTAATTATATCTTCAGTCAGTCTATCACTTGTATCCTTATTGCCCACACAAATATCATTGTCAATTAATAATGAGAATTTTTCCGTTGTGTTTGGAGATTCCTGTACTGTACCTGGTACCGTGGTTGTCCCTGGTATCGGTCGGGTAATCTTTCAGACCTCCTCAGTACAGGTTCGTCTAAAAAAAACTTTGTCATCATCATGATTTACAAAGTTATTATTCCTATTGGGCTGTTTTCTACCTGTGTTAAAATTAGCCCTGTCAAGTCTTATAGACTGGCCAAATTCTTCTACATCCGAACTCATACCATCTTCTTTTTGCCTTATGTTTTTAAATTCTTTAAAATGTGAATAAACCCTTTTATTACTATAATCTTTACTATCCCTCATTAATTTGTTGTTTTTGTATTCCAATCCCTTCATTATAAATTTATCCACATCAAATAATATACTATCCAAACGGTGCTTATTAACTTCAAACAATAGATCATTTCATATGCTTTTATCTAGATCTGTTAAAACCAGGTTCAATTTATTCAGTTTAACATTGTTATTTCTAATAATCAAACGCATAAGGTCAAAATCTGTTCTATCAAACAGTCTTAAATGTTCATCAAACAATTCAGTGTCAGTCTCAAAACCAAAAGGCAGTTTAAAAACTCTTAGCCCTTTCGGTACCTGTTCAAGCTCCAACGATCTTTCCAGGAAAGCGTTATCCATCTGTAACGTTTTAAATTGTTTAAGTGCCTTTTCAAAATCCGCCAGTTGCTGATTCAGACTGCCCATAACCTTTATATTGGATTTGAGTACTGTAGAAAAACTTGGAGCTTGTAGAATATCCTTAATGTCAGAATAACATTTTTTGTTGTTCAAAAAAACTTTATCACCATCTCCAGTGTTCAATATAGGGCTCGAAGGCGGAAGCACAGTCTTTGTATTTCCTATGTTACCTTTGTTTCCTCCTCCAATGGAACCAGATGAACAATTGCTAGCCAACGGACGATTTGTTGATACACCTGGTGTAGAATGTAAAGTGAATAATTGTTCCTGGGTCTCCGTTAAAGTGACATTGCACTCCCGTTGTGAATTGCTAAATTGTTCTTGTAGAACTAATAATAGGCATTGTGTAACTTCAAGATGCTGTTTTAGTAACTGTTCCATGACAAATAAAATTTCAAAAACTAACAAGTTCAACGATAGCGTATGTAATCCAACAATAGGTGCAGCGGTACCAACAAAACAAACCAAGCGACCGACCCGAAGTCTTTATCAAAACTCAATACAGCACAGCGAAAAAAAACTGGTAAATCACAAGAAGGCTCCAAGGTAGTCACTCGATAAAGATTTATTGTCCACAAACACCAAAAAATTCCAATAAAATCGACAAGCCAACAAAACAACATTTCTATCGTAGTACTACAACACAATAATGGTGGTTCACTTAGCTACATGTACATCATGTCCCACATTTTATGTAGGTAAAACTACAAGGAAATTAAAAGAGCGTATTATGGAGCATAATAGGGACATTAAAAACAAAAGAATGGCAAATTCATTATATGTACATAGTATCAAGTGTAACAATTTTAAGAGATTTATATTTTTTGTCATAGATAGAATCCCTACACATGGACAAAAAGGAGGTGATCTAAACAATTTGTTGGAAGCCAAGGAATGTCTTTGGCAGTTGAGGCTGAATGCTAGTTCATTCCCTGGTATTAATGGCCAAATCTCTATATTAAGTATTTTAAAGATTAGATCTTTGTGTATATAAAATAAATAAATAAATAAATAAATAAGGAGAAATTTTATGAAATTTTAAAATGAATTTTAAATAGTGTATTTATATTTTATAACTATATTTATTTAATTAACTGATATTTCATTTATATTTATTGGACAATAGTTTTATTGAACAACCAATCAGGGTGTTGTGTAATGGAAGCTTACTTATTTAATAGCAGCTTATTCATGTTTTTAGATGTACTCTGATGATGCCCTTATGTGTTGGAGGGTGAAAGCACTTAGTACTACGATAGAAATTTTGTTTTGTTGGCTTGTCGATTTTATTGGAAGTTTTTGGTGTTTGTGGACAATAAATCTTTATCGAGTGACTACCTTGGAGCCTTCTTGTGATTTACCAGTTTTCTTACGCTGTGCTGTATTTAGTTTCAGGAAAGGCAGGAAACAAGCTTAGAAACATTTTTTTCATAAAAGCAGCTAGAACAGTATTAAAAACAATCCAAGTGCAATGCAAGCTAGCACACTATCAGCTGAGAAGCATACTCAATCAGAACACAAGGAGATTTTAGCCAAGGTTTTTTTTTATATACCTCTCAACTGTACAGATTTTCTCAAAGTGTCCAGAATTTTGTCTCATATTTTTGGTCTGTTTGTCACAAAATTGTGGTTTTCTGGCAAATCTTTGAGGGTTGCAGTCAGAAAATAATGTTAGGTATCGCTTGTCTGGTCAGGATAAAACAGATGAACATTCATGGGTTCAGTTCTAGCAGCTTTATTGCATACAAACACATCAACTTAACTTAAATAAATGTAAAACAATTGTAGTCCAAAAAATGGCAGGTAGTTCCCGTGTAAAAAAAAACTCTTCTTTATTCAACCACAGACTTATAAGTGCTTTCACAGATGACTTCTGCTTCTTCAGATACAAATGCATGCTGTCTACTATGTATCTTATATACCTTGAACTAACTAATTAAGTCACAATCATCTTAAAGAAATATCCTTCATTAAGTATAAATATTCAGTCCTTCACTGTGAAAACATGATTCTAAAAAGTATAATGCATAACAAACACGTAAAAAACTCATATATAAAAAATACATATATAAAAAATGCACATATAAATATACTGACATAAAAATGTGCTCAAATATAAACATATACTGTTAAAAATCTCTAATACTTGATGTGAGTAAGCATGTCATGAAATGACTTAACATTTCATTTATTCAATGGTCTTGCTTTAAGTTTTGGTCTTATGGGTATCCTGTCATTTAACCCATGCCCAGAATCTGCTTTCAGTCTTATAATCCATTTTGCCTAAAGCTATTCTGTTTCTAATGTCCCCCATTCTGATGTTGTCATATATTTTACCTATAACTAAGAAAGTAAAATTATGTGTGTTGTCATTCGCTCTAATGTGTTTAGATAATGCACTGACATCACTTTTTTTCTGTATCTGGTATATGTGT
The DNA here is from genome assembly GCF_019279795.1 of Protopterus annectens. Lineage (NCBI taxonomy): Eukaryota > Metazoa > Chordata > Ceratodontiformes > Protopteridae > Protopterus > Protopterus annectens. Next base: position 968,972,488 of record NC_056739.1, read on the forward strand.
TCCTTGATACGATCTCTAAGGGCTCTATTTGTTTTTTTCCCACATAGAAACAAAACATACTGAACATTGGGCTAAATAAATAATGTGTTCTGAAGCACATGTAGCTGAATGGTAAATACATATTCCCTGCCTGTGTCAGGGTGTTAAAACTTATTACTGTTGCTTATATATTTACACATGGAACATCTCCCACAGTATATATATACATATATATATATATATATATATATATATATTTTTTTTTTGGGGGGGGGGACTTCGTGTGCCAATAGCTACTGCAATGCTGTACCAGCCATTTGGGAAGATGAATTTATTCTAAGAGGGAGATACAGACAACACACAAAGCTACAAAGGCTTGCCTTACTTAAACTCAATCCAGTCCTCTGTCCTCATCAAATTCAACATTTACCCTGACACCCGCAACCATACCAACCAAGTTCTAGAATTTGACCATCAGATACATTAACTGTGGTAATTAACACAAATCAGACCAAGTCCATTTTTAGCTTCTACAAAATAATATTGATATCTGCACCCTTACAGAAACTGGCTCAATCCCCGTTCTTGCATTATACATCCATCCATTCTCCACCAGTTATAATGCCATTTGGATAGACTGGACACATACCCATACAGACGGTATCTGTTTGATCTCCATTAAACCCACCATACAATATAACATCATTGCTGCATCCTCCTCTACAACTGAATATAGGCCAAACTGGCTACTCTTTAATCTCTCCCTACCCAGAAAACGGCAACTAAACAGAAACATAGTGTATTTTCCACAATATGTCTCATTTACAAACTTTCATAACATTATGTACAGTCTCACAGAACACACCTAACCTCAAAAATGCATACTGATTCTTGGTGATATCACCTTCCTTGGCCATAATAAGGATGATCTTAATAGCTAAATGAAATAGAACAGGCATTTGCATTTCAGATTTTACAACCTTCAGAAAATTCATGCTAATGCAAATCTTGTTATTCTGTCAACTTTCTAAGTTTGTAAGAACAATATTTAAAAAGTGTCCCACAGTGCTGATGAGATAATCCAACCAGAATACCATGGAGCTTAAAATGTAAACCAACAGCCAGCTTATAAATAATAGGCAAAAAATGTTATTTAACAACAAGTTAATCCCTTTCATTTCAAGGAATACAGGGACTTCTTCAGATCTACTGGCTATTCTAAAAACCTCCACTTAAATAGTATGCAGTAAGTAAATTATTACTCAAGTGTGCCAGCTTGCACTGCATGTGAATTGTTTTTATAGCATTTACTGTCTGTTTTTTTCCTTGTCGCTGTAAAAAAAAAAAAAAAAAAAATTCTCTTGTTTTCCTGCCTTACTGAACTAGAGTAGTCCAGTTTCTGAGTTGCTGATCCCTGGGCTTTGTTTTTAGTTCCTGTTACTGATCCATTGCCTTATTAGGAAGGAGGGAAGTTTCTTTGCTTACCAGTGGGAGTGGGAAGCACTGAGCGGCCTTTTTGTCCGATTTGGTGAAGTTTCAGCCAGAAACTAGTAGTCCATTGGTCGCTTTGGGCCAGTTCTAGCTCCTTTCAGCCCCCTGCTATAAAACACGCTAAACACGTGTTTTCCAGCTTGTACCAACTCAGCACAGATCCTCGTGGTGGCCTGCAGAGTGATCCAAGCAGCAGAGAGCTAAAAGAGTGACTTTCTACCAGATATAAGTATTTTTGTGGCTTTCCCACTGTTATTAAGCTAGCGACTGCATTTCGCCTGTTTTACTGCTACTTTAAGTGATTTCTGCATTTTACACTGTTTATTGCACTTTAAGTTACTAATTGTTGCAAATTGTTTCTGTAGGCTACACACTAAAGTCGCTAGCCGATTTACAGCATTTATAGCATTTACTGTCTGTTTTTTTCCTTGTCTCTGTAATAAAACAAAAATCTCTTGTTTTCCCGCCTTACTGAACTAGAGTAGTCCAGTTTCAGAGTTGCTGATCCCTGGGCTTTGTTTTTAGTTCCTGTTACTGATCCATTGCCTTATTAGGGAGGAGGGAAGTTTCTTTGCTTACCAGTGGGAGTGGGAAGCACTGAGCAGCCTTTCTGTCCGATTTGGTGAAGCTTCAGCCGGAAACTAGTAGTCCATTGGTCGTTTTGGGCCAATTCTAGCTCCTTTCAGCCACCTGCTATAAAACACGCTAAACACGCGTTTTCCAGCTTGTACCAACTCAGCACAGATCCTCGTGGTGGCCTGCAGAGTGATCCAAGCAGCAGAGAGCTAAAAGAGTGACTTTCTACCAGATATAAGTATTTTTGTGGCTTTCCCACTGTTATTAAGCTAGCGACTGCATTTCGCCTGTTTTACTGCTACTTTAAGTGATTTCTGCATTTTACACTGTTTATTGCACTTTAAGTTACTAATTGTTGCAAATTGTTTCTGTAGGCTACACACTAAAGTGCGCTAGCCGATTTACAGCATTTATAGCATTTACTGTCTGTTTTTTTCCTTGTCTCTGTAATAAAACTATAAAATCTCTTGTTTTCCCGCCTTACTGAACTAGAGTAGTCCAGTTTCCAAGTTGCTGATCCCTGGGCTTTGTTTTTAGTTCCTGTTACTGATCCATTGCCTTATTAGGGAGGAGGGAAGTTTCTTTGCTTACCAGTGGGAGTGGGAAGCACTGAGCAGCCTTTCTGTCCGATTTGGTGAAGTTTCAGCCGGAAACTAGTAGTCCATTGGTCGTTTTGGGCCAATTCCTAGCTCCTTTCAGCCCCCTGCTATAAAACACACTAAACACGCATTTTTCCAGCTTGTACCAACTCAGCACAGATCCTCGTGGTGGCCTGCAGAGTGATCCAAGCAGCAGAGAGCTAAAAGAGTGACTTTCTACCAGATATAAGTATTTTTGTGGCTTTCCCACTGTTATTAAGCTAGCGACTGCATTTCGCCTGTTTTACTGCTACTTTAAGTGATTTCTGCATTTTACACTTTTTATTGCACTTTAAGTTACTAATTGTTGCAAATTGTTTCTGTAGGCTACACACTAAAGTGCGCTAGCCGATTTACAGCATTTATAGCATTTACTGTCTGTTTTTCCTTGTCTCTGTAATAAAACAAAAAAAAATCTCTTGTTTTCCTGCCTTACTGAACTAGAGTAGTCCAGTTTCAGAGTTGCTGATCCCTGGGCTTTGTTTTTAGTTCCTGTTACTGATTCATTGCCTTATTAGGGAGGAGGGAAGTTTCTTTGCTTACCAGTGGGAGTGGGAAGCACTGAGCAGCCTTTCTGTCCGATTTGGTGAAGTTTCAGCCAGAAACTAGTAGTCCATTGGTTGTTTTGGGCCAATTCCTAGCTCCTTTCAGCCCCTGCTATAAAACACGCTAAACACGCATTTTCCAGCTTGTACCAACTCAGCACAGATCCTCGTGGTGGCCTGCAGAGTGATCCAAGCAGCAGAGAGCTAAAAGAGTGACTTTCTACCAGATATAAGTATTTTTGTGGCTTTCCCACTGTTATTTAAGCTAGCAACTGCATTTCGCCTGTTTTATTGCTACTTTAAGTGATTTCTGCATTTTACACTGTTTATTGCACTTTAAGTTACTAATTGTTGCAAATTGTTTCTGTAGGCTACACACTAAAGTGTGCTAGCCGATTTACAGCAATTACTGTCTGTTTTTTTCCTTGTCTCTGTAATAAAACAAAAAATCTCTTGTTTTCCGCCTTACTGAACTAGAGTAGTCCAGTTTCAGAGTTGCTGATCCCTGGGCTTTGTTTTTAGTTCCTGTTACTGATCCATTGCCTTATTAGGAAGGAGGAAGTTTCTTTGCTTACCAGTGGGAGTGGGAAGCACTGAGCGGCCTTTTGTCTGATTTGGTGAAGTTTCAGCCAGAAACTAGTAGTCCATTGGTCGTTTTGGGCCAATTCCTAGCTCCTTCAGCCCCTGCTATAAAACATGCTAAGCGTAAGCGATTTAGCACGGAGTTACCACTGTTGCACACAAGAGCAGCGGTTAAACAAGGTTAAACTATTTGGGCCATCTAAATTCCACTCTTCCAATTTTCCCTTAAAACTACCTTCCTCGAGCTGTACTGCTGATCTAACCAGCATATCCTATAACTGAAAAGTTCATCTCTACTTGATTCCCAAGTAGACTATTCTCTATCTGTAAAGCCTAGCACTTACTCCTACAGTACTTGCACCTTGATAAAGCACTCTTATTATAGATAGTACCCCACCAGCCTAAAACCCACTTCCCGAGTCCTTTGAAAGTCTCTTTATCTACTACTTCTAGTATGTCGAGGGATCAGTTGCTAGTGTCCTCTCCAGCTCAACTGGTGAACCTGGGAATATTGAGGCAATGTTACAACTGCCTCATGTACACAGACAATCCTCTCCTTCTCCCACAAAACACAAATACATGCGAGAGATGCAACTATACGGCCAAACTGGAGGCTGAGCTCTCTCAACATAGGACTGGCAAGACCAGACAGGAGGAGAAGGTAACCACACACAATACATACCCAGTCACACATGGTACCATCACAACTTCAAATCATACACATACTCACACAAAGACATACTCGGAGGCTCTGATCAAAAATTTACCAAAACAGCAGAGGCCACCAAAGCAGACACCCAAACAACTACCACCTCACGACCCAACACATGCAACACATAGACCACACAGTCAGAGTGTCAAACAGTCACAGCCCTTAAGGCCAAACAAAATGCCAGACACACTTGTCATTGGTGATTCCATAGTCAGACACACTGACGTCCCGCTCACCAGACTGAGTAAAGAGAAGGTCACAGTAAGCTGCCTGTCAGGCGCTAGAATCCGCCACATAACGCAAGCACTCAGGTCTCTCAACAGCAGGTACAAGTACGACTCAGTCATTGTCCACGCTGGTGTCAACGACCTGAGACTTACCTCCTTGGACTACATGAAAAGGGACATCGAGGAGCTCTCTGATTATGTAGCCCAGGCAGGTATGACCTTGACCTTGAGCAGTATCCTACCTTCACCTAGAATGATGCCACAATACAGTGATAAGATGATCAGCTTTAATAATTGGCTTAAATTCTGGTGTCATTCAAAGGGGATCCAATGTCTGTCTGCCTGGGATGACATGCTGGACAAGCCACGCTGCTTCAAGGGACGGCTTGCACCTGTCACCCTGGGCTTCCGGATATTGGCAAAGGCTCTTGCCACCCCATAGTGCCTTTTTAGGCAAGGCTCAAATTCTAAACCTACCACCCTAGAACACCAAAAGGAAAAAACTAAGGGTAATGCTGCTCAATGCCAGAAGTCTCAATCTCAAGATGCGCACTCGAGGCCCTTCTCAATATGGAGAACATCGATGTCTGTGCTGTGACAGAAACCTGGTTCAAGGCTCCTGAGAGCACCCCAGCACTAACAGGTTTCACCTCATATCATGCGTTCGGCCCCAAAATCCGGACAACACCAAGAAAGGAGGGTGTCCATATTCATAAAGGACACCCACACCTCAAGGTTGGTGGCAACGCATGATGCATCGGAGACCATCCAGGTGCAATTAACCATAGGCAAGACTGCTCTGCAATTTGTAGCATGTTACAGGCCACCCTCTCAAACTCAGGAACCTCACATGGCCTTCCTGAAAACATTGGAGGGATAAATGTATCTCCAAACACCATCATACTAGGTGACTTTAACTACCCTAATATAGACTGGGAACACTACTCAAGCCCGAACACTCTAACCCAAAGATTCCTGGAGTTCATAAACTCAAATGCCATGGAACAACTAGTCACCATCCCCACAAGAGGAGAAAACATACTTGATCTCATCATCACGAACATGGGATCAAAATGTTCAACACCGAAGTATACCCCTCACTGGTGAGATCAGATCATAAACTAATCTCGCTGGAGGTCCTCATCCCGCCCCCACCTGAAACAAAAAGACCACAGTGAAAAACTTCTCAAAAGCCGATTTCACACTTCTAAAAACTAGTGTGGTCTCCTTTAAGGCCCCTGAGCCAGTGGTAAACATTACTCAAACCGCTGAATCACTTACAAATGCCTTCTACCAGCACCTACAGGACTGCATGGATCAGGCAATCCCAAACAAAACTAAGACTCTCTGTACCAAAGGCAAGCGTCCAGTCTGGTGGACCCCAGCCATAAACAAGCTCTACAACAAAAGGAGGAAGCTACTACAAGATAGAGCAAAATCCTTGAAAGGTAAGACACCTTTGATCATTATAAGTAAAAAAAGTAAAAAAACTAAGAGCTCTCATAAAATCATCCAAGGCAAATTTTGAGAGAAAAATCGCCAAGGACTCTAAAGAGAATCATAAGGCCTTCTTTAGCTATGTTACAAACCTAGGAGGAAACTCCCAGATATGCTCAGAATTAGTTCAAAATGATGTGAAAATTACTGAACCTACACACATTGCCAACATACTGGCTGACAGGTTCAGTGCAAACTTCTCCGGCCCTCCCCCCCAAAAGGAGAGATATCTATTCCAGAGGATTGTAGCCCCCCAAACATCTCGAATGCCCAGGTGAGAACTGCCCTCACTAAGGCAAAAACACAGCATCCATGGGACCGGATGGTGTCCCCGGCTGTGTGCTTCATGAACTCAATGAGGAATTAAACCCACAGTTAGGACAGCTGTTTAATCTTAGCCTCACCTCAGGATACGCACCCAAGGAGTGGCGCCGCGACTGTGGTCCCACTTCATAAGGGCGGTGCCTCCACAGACCCTGGAAATTACCGCCCCATTAGCTTGACAAGCCTTATCTGCAAAGCCATGGAGAGGATCATAATGGAACTCATAAATAAAGACATAGGGAACTTGCAGACTTTGGATCCAACTCAGTTTGGCTTTGTCAAAGGCAGATCCTGCCTCTTAAACTTGGTTGACTTTTTCGAGACAGTCACCAAGGCCATTGATGAGGGAAAGGCAGTCCATACAGCCTACCTCGACCTGGCAAAGGCCTTCACACAATACCCCACTCAGGTATCATCGAAAAACTCATCAGCTTGAATGTAAACCCATACATCACAAGATGGGTTGCAAACTGGCTAAGTGACAGAACCCACAGGGTCAGAGTTGCTGGAGCCATGTCAGACTCAAAGCCTGTCACAAGTGGTGTCCCACAGGGCTCAGTCCTGGGTCCACTCTTGTTCGGCATCTACTTTTCTGAAGTACAAGCAAACACAGGAGGGTTATGGCTGACAAAGTTTGCAGATGACTGCAAACTGGGCCATAGTCGAAAACACATCTGACACAGATATCCTCCAGAAGGGCCTCACAGAAATGGATAACTGGTGCCAGAGCCATGGCCTGAAGTTAAACGCCAAAAAATGCATAGTCATACCCTTTGGGAAAAACAAGGCTACCCCTAGCTACCATATAGGTGGCAATCCACTGAGCACAGAAAAAGTCATCAGAGATCTGGGGACCCAGGTTGACAGTAGCCTTTCGTTTGACACTCATGTTGCTAAAGTAGTTAGGAAAACCTTCTATATCACCCACCTGATCATGAAGGGATTCACATCTAGATCAAGGGAGGTCATCGTCCCCTGTACTCATCACTTATTAGACCTATGATTGAGTACAATGCCCGTTCGAATGTATCTGACCAGACACCTGCTGCAGCTTGAAAGGCCCCAAAAGTTCCTCACCAAAAGGATAAAGGGTCTCAAAAATATGTCTTATGCTGCCCGACTGAAAGAACTCCAGCTCTATTCAGTCTCATACCGCTTGCTCAGAGGTGACCTGTGCCTGACATATAAGGCCATGTCAAACCCAGATTTGATGAATATGCTTCACCTCAAAAATCTAGATCCCTCAGAACCACAAGGGCGGAGACTTAAACCTTGACACGGTTATAAATAGAACGTGCTGGAGGGACAGATTCATCACCCAGAGACTCCCTATGCTGTGGAACAAAATCCCGGTACATGTGAGGCAGAGCACCTCTCTGGTCTTGTTCAAGAGGAATCTTGACCAATGGATGGGAGATTGCAGATATACCCCAGGGATTACTTCAGCGTCACTGCTTGACAGAGGCACAGCAAAATGATAGGCATAGTTTTTATTCAAACTAAAGGGGTGGCGAAAGCCACATAACTATGGGCTAGGCTTATAAATGCCCTTGGGCAGATAGCCTAGTATGAACCTATGAACCTATGAACATAACTAAAAATCATTAATAAATACTTAACTTAGCCAATAAAAATTTTTAAAACAGTTGTAAAAAATATCTGAGTAATATAGTGAACCATACTGTGATGTTGTAGCAATAGTAAGACCCCTTACTACAAAACACTAAAAAATTCAGTATTAAAAATATAAATATATATTACAATATCTAAATTTTAAGTAGGAGCAAATTCATAATTTAGCTACTCTTGAGTATACTGTTCAGAGGGAATCCGTACAGATCCCCAACAGCATACCTCTCAACCTGGAAACATCATAAATCTGGACAAGGCCTATGAAAAATAGGTACAAATCTGTACGCTGATTAACATCTAATTTGCATACATAATTATGTAACCCCACCCACTCTGATGGAATTTTGGGATACCAGCTTTCAAACGCAAACTGAAGAACAAACAAAATATGGCACCAGATTCCAGTGTCCTATTACCTGGCTATTTCGCCCCATTTACCATAAGCACTATTGTGTGCATACTGCTTTACTTCTACAATGATTATTTGGATTCTATTTTTGCATTTTGCAGCACATCAATGCACAAACACTGACAGACATCTGATAAACAAGGCAATACTGTCTCACAATGGAAATGGACTTGACATTAAAATTCTTTGCCCTTAAAACTCACTTTCAGTGAAACAGCATTGAAACCCACACCACATACAAAGAAAATGCATCTGGCCAGTGGTGGATAAAGATTACCTTTGGGCTGTTTTCAAATCATTGGTCCGTTGCACACAAAACAAGAAACATAGATGTGTTCTTTTCTTTGATAAACCTTCCTGACTAAGTTATATTCCTTGTATAATACAGCACACTTGTTAGTACATTTTAAATTTCTTGTTTGAATGAACATTTTTCCAGTAGGCTGTACTGCATTTTAAATTTCTTGTTTGAATGAACATTTTTCCAGTAGGCTGTTCTGTAGGCAATGAAAAAAATGCATGAACCAGTAATTACAAAACTGCCCAAATCAGAACATTTCTATCATAAAAGTCTACTTCCACACCCAAACTATAAACTGAATAACAGTAGTGTAAGCCATAGGCATCTTGCACAGCTTCTCACACTTATTTTCAAATAAAATTTTTTTTGGTGGTGGGGGGCAAAGGGTCAAAAACCAGGGACACATTTTAAACATTGCTTGTATAATTTTGGAAAGTTGCTAGAATACAATTTTGTGCCATCACCATGCATGTTACTGACAAGTCTTGAAACCAGAACGTTATATACTACAATCAGTGCAACATACCACTGTGCTAAAGCAGCAGTTTGAAAAATAGGAAGACTGAAACTTAATGGCTATCATTTAGTGAATTCAGTTCTCACTTCTCACTATAGCTCTCAACCTCTTAGCACAAAAAACCTGGATAAACAGCAAAGCCAATAATGGGGGAATATAAATTGTGTTCTCACTTCTCACCATAGCTCTCAACTCTTAGTACAAAAAAATCTGGGCAAAGCTCAGTAATAGACAGATATGCAGTCGAAGAGACCACAGAGGATATTATTCTAGCCCCCAAAAGCCCCACAGCATTGTCCAACTAAGCAACCCACTCAGAGCCACACAGTAGAATCAAATTATTGAGTACAAAAATAGCCTAATAACAGCCCAAAGTTTCATTCCACTGCACAAGACTTCAAACACTCCCCAACACCCACATCAGCAACCTTCTCAAGGTTGCTTAGTTTCCACATGTAAAGCCACTTGCCATTTGCTCTAACATCTACTTAGCTGCACTATCAAGGCATCAAGTGAAAAAGCAAATGCATAAATATTTCTGTATTGTACTGATATTCGTTTGAGACTATAGTGTGAACACATTATATGAACACACTATACTCTCAAACAAATATCAGTACAATACAGAAATATTTATGTATATTTGTGCATTTGTACACACACACACACACACACACACACACACACACACACACACACACACACACACACCTTTGTTTCTTACCTAATTCCCTAACCGAGTGCTTTATCCATCCCACGTTTACCCGCTCACGCTGCCTGCTGCTTAGCGCTTGGAAATATAAAACCAATAGTACTGCTGCCTGTAATTCTCATTGCTGCTGTATTCCTGCTTGCTTTCTACTTTAGGGTTGTTAACCCTGATGGCAGATCCTCAGCAGATTTTTGTAGCATTTCTTTCAGTGCTGTCAGGTAAGGAGGTTAATCTGATATCACTGCTTTGTTAAGGAAAACCAACCCACTCAGATGCACAGTGGAAGCCTTCACTTTAAATGACATTAGAGAGGCACTCCTCTGTAGATACATTACAGAATGTCATGAAGCTGATGTCCATTGGGCAGAGCAAGGTTTTTCCACATATGTTGCAGATATGTTTGCTGCCAGAACTAATTTCATGCTTAGAGTACCTTAAGGAGTGTCAAGGAGTCCCAGACAATAGTAGTATGGAGTGAATTCTTAGTTGGACACAAGATCAGCAAGCATCTGACAAGACCAACAAAAATGGAGACAGATCCTCTGTACCTGTTGCTGTCTCCACCATTTGCTAAAGCTGCTGGCAGAATGTTCTACCTAGCAATTGTGAAGAGATGTCTCTTAACAGGTTGCCAGACAGGCTATCCATATAAAGACTTAATAACTAGTTACCAACCTGACAGAGAAAATGATTTGTGCTTATTGGACCTTCTAAATTGGATATCCAAAATCTTTTCTTAGGAGATCCATGGATTGGCCGTATATGTTTGTTTTGAGTTCATGATGGTTTGGTTAGACCTTCTGAAGTATTTCCTCTGTTGAGGAATTTCTTAAACTCAGCTGCATTATAAACCCAACCAGGCAAAACTGTCTTGCAAATGAGTAAGAGTTAACAGCCATGATTCTTACTATAAGGCAATGTTAATGACTAAAACATGGCTTCTTGTGGTAAATTAAACATCACATTTCCCAATGCAGTAATGATCCTTCTAGCTTGGAAGGCCCTGACCCCTTTATGACTTGAATGGGCAGCTGAAAAATTGCTATATCCATTTAATACTATCAAGTAAAAAGTTCTGCACAATACCTGTGCATTGATGTGAGTAACAGATGAGTTGTCTATGTCCTGGACTTGGCAGCTACTCCCACGTTTACCGGCTTGCGCTGCCTGCTGCTTAGCGCTTGGAAATATAAAACCGTCAAACCAATAGTACTGCTGCTGCCTGTAATTCTCATTGCTGCTGTATTGTATTCCTGCTTGCAGCCAGCTTGTAAAAAAATAAAACGAGCGTTACTGCCATTAGGGTTGCTTGCTGCCGTATTCTCACTCGCAGCCAGCCGGAAATAATGACGTGAGCTCCTTGAGCTCAATTCTGTCTGGCTGGTAGCCCTGACGGCACTGACATCATCACGCACGTGATGACGTCAGCTCCGACAGCGTGATTTTTTAAAAAATAATGAAGCAAAAAAAAATCGGAAATGAAGGGGTACCAATCGGGAATTGTGGCACCCTTTCAGTTGGACCCCAAAACTCGTTAAATACCGAGTAATTCGGTATGGTTGGGAGGTATGCCCGATGGCAGTTTCTGCCGAAGCAGAAATCACCGAACATACATAACCGAAAGTGCTGTTCACCGAAGCAGCACTTTTGGTTATGTATGCTGGTTGTGCCGGTCGCACTATGGTGCGGTTAAGGGAGAATTCCCTTTCCCCCACTGTATTGTGACCTCGGAGTGAGAATATAAAAGTAGGGGGTGTGGGGGGCACAGTCCCCCACATGGGGGGGGTGCAGGGGGCTTGCCCCCCTGCATAAAAGAAGATCTATTGTTTTTTTTTAAAGGACTTTAATGAAAGTGCTTTTTCGGTGAAAGCGCTTTCATTAAAGTGCGTTCGGTTATTGTGGATTCGGACTATTGAACTTTTGTTCATTTGTCCTAGATCCATTCAGAGACAGCATGCCATTTAAACCAGGGGTGAAACTTGCATCTAGCTTTAATTCTCATAATAATTCACAGTATTCTAGTTTACTTTCCCAAGGGCCGCCCCTAGGATTTATAGGTACAACTTCTAGAATAAAAAATAAAAATAATTTATTAACTGTACAATTTAACTTATGTTTATAGAGCACATTATTTTCATTACTATACTCCAAATCATATATGTGCTCATAAATATGTTTTTTAGAGCACGTTCACTTTTCCCAATGTAAAATGAATAGCAGTAGTCACAAAAAGCAATGTATACAACTCCTTTTGTGTTGCAATAACATGTATGGTGTAATTTTATTTCTTGGGGGATATTATTTAAGTTCAAAAAATGTCCTTGGTATATGTTTTACACTGTGTGCAGGACCCACATTTAATCATGCCCTTAGATTCTCTTTGAGAGTTTGGAGCAATACTTGTTGAATTATACCTCTATAATCTTTCTTTGATATTTAAGTTCCTTTTATAAGTGAACTGTGGACCCATCTGGTGAATGTTCTTTATTTGATCATCACTTTCTACAAGTCTCCAGTTATACGTCAAAATCCACTTAACAGAGTTAGAGTCTGGGCAACACTTAATACACAGAGATAGTCAAGCTCTTTGGACTTGCTTACATTAAGGTTTTCATTTGCAATTCGTTTGCTTACTAAGCGATACAATTTTTCATCTCTTTTTGTAGTAACTTCATCTTTGATTTCATTTAACACAAGTCCATAAAAAGCAGTTGCCACCAGTATGAAGAAGTATTTATTCGTCACTGATACCAAACAGCAAGTACAAAAATAAAAGCAGTAAATAAAATCCAAGAACAGTAAGCGCTTTCGGGTTGTTACCCTTCTTCAGACCTGGTCTGAAAAGCTTTTGTATTTGCTGTTTTGTACCAGTGACAAATAAATATTTCTTCATACTGGTGGCAGCTACTTTTTATGGACCTGTGTTGCTGTTTGCTGTGAGCGGTTGCCTTTGGTGAGGTTTTCCTGTTTGGACGTTATCTTTAATTTCATTTAACATGGATGGTGGGTGGCCTCTATGAATAAAAATATCTATAATATATATTTTTTATTTCTATGAGTAATTGTTCATGATTTGAAGCCATTTGTGAAATTTAAACCATTTGTCCCTTTATCAGGCTCTTTTCGATAGTTGGATGGTTGCTGCAAAAAATGCCAAAAAAAATGTTAGAGTAATTAGGCTTATGGTATAAACCAGATTCACAACTGCATGTGTTAATATTTTTAGATAAATTCACATCCAAATAATTAATAATTGTTGGTGAGTGACTGTATGTAAATTTCCAAAATTCTATAGTAGACTTTAGAAATGTGACGAAGTTTTAGAGTTCAGTTTCACTGGCTTTCCAGATGATAAAAATGCCATCCAAAAATCATAAAAAGTGGCAATCTTGCACATATAATCAATGTTAAATGCATAATTTTGTTCCCAATACCACAGAACAATATTTGCATTTAGGGGCACACATGCTGCATCCATGGGTACACCTACAATTTGTTTATAAAATTCCTCCTCATAGTAAAGAAAATTATTGTTTAACACCAACTCCTTGAAATCCACCAGCATATTAATCTCACTATTTTGTGCTATGTTGCTCTAGATACATGCTTCCCTAAACCATTCATTGCCAATATGGTGTGGGATACAGGAAAACAAGTCAACAATGTCAATTGTAACTAGTGTCCAGTCCTTATTATATAATTCCTGTTTTATGTGCCCAAAGAAATCCCATGACTCATTCAACATATATGGGAATTTCTGTAGAAACTGCTTTAAAGTTCTGTCTACAAATAAGACCAGGGGATGAGTCTTGGAGACTGATGCAGCTACAACAGGGTGCAAAGGGGATTTTGTGAATCTTTGGGGATTCCAAAGATAGCTGTTATTATAGGTTTATCAACACTTAGAAATCTGTAAAGCTTGCAATCAATCTGTTCTTGGTCAAACAAGTCTTTGAGATACCAGTCAAGTTTATGATAAAAATATCTATTTAATTTCTAGATGTCCTTACGTACCGGGCTTCATTTATCATCCAGGCATACAGGCTTTATTACTTACTCACAGATGTTTCTTACAACTGTTTTAAATATTTATTGGCTACTTTAAGTATAAATTTATAATTTGCAGTCATGTGATGTACTAATTAACTGATTGCCTACTATTTAAATGGAGGTTTTTAGAATAGCCAGTAGTTCTGAAGACGTCCCTGGATTCATTGGGATGAAAGCACTTAACTTGCTAAAATGTTTTGCATATTATTTATAATCTGGCAGTTGATTTACATTTCAACCTCCATGGTACCTGTTTGGATTCTCCCTTTGACACTGTTTTTTTTTTCTTTTTTTGTGATTTCAGCAGCCTACTATATGACCATAACCTCTACCAATTAATCAAAGAGCCTACTTGCCCCATCCACACCACTAATACCAACAGATTACCAGCTATCCTATTATTCAAACAACTTTCTTGTGTCTCATCCATAACAATACACCCCCAAGCATTAAAGACCAATGTGAAATAAGCTTTAGCTACTTCCTAAAGAAATCAACATCCCCCCTCCCCAGTACCATACTCACTCCATACTGGTAACAACATTGTTGAGTCTTCCATTACAAATATTAACTGGCCAATGCTTCTTTCCATTACCAATGAAGCAGCCATTTTCTTCACTGAAGCCATACTTTCTCTACAAACTCAATTCTTCGCAAAGACATTTAGGTTACAAAGGCATCATATCTCCTTTGACTTACTCCACAACTCCAGCAGCTAATTAAACAGAGAAAGGCATTGGCAATCCTGGAAGTAAACACTCTATAATAAAGACCATAACATTTATAAAGACCTGTGGAACAATGCCATGAAAGTTATATGTCTCTACAACAGGCATTCTTCCACCTTCTCCAAGCCCAGGAAGTTCTGGAGAGATAATTAAATTTCATTATGGTCATACCAAAACCCAGCCACAGTAAAAAGCATAAGCACCACCAATGTTGTAACTAAGTTCTCTAACTTTCACACAGCAAACTATCCTATAGATCACTCCAATCCAGAATCACTAGAGCCACCAACCTTCTACCTCCTTTCTACCGCAGGAAAAATCGCCCAAAAGAAACTGATAGTCTTATTCATGGACTTGCCACTTTATTCTGATGGTCTCTTCCCATTGTTGACAAAGAAATATGTAGACCTCTTATCACAACACAACTTCAGTCTCTCTCTCTCTCTCTTTCTATCTTGCACAGTAAGCATTCCATTACATATAGAAAAAAATAATAAAATAGCAATTCTCCCATGCCTATATCTACAAAGCCATCTTTTACTGCTGACTTCTAACCATCCTTACTTTTAGTACATCTTAGTAAACTTCTAGAAAAGGCAGTCTGCATCCAACTCACCATCTTTGTGTACCTAAACAACATTCACTCATCCCATCAACATGGATTCATAAAACACAGAAGTACATAAACAGCCATTTTCATTCTCACCACAGTATACTAACTAGCACCAACCAAACACTTCTCACTGGAGCTCTCTCTGTAGATCTTACCGAAGCATTTGCCACCCGTACACTTCTACTGCAATCTTTAGCCCTGTCCACATTTGGATCCTCCACTATACAATTGTTTAGCAACTACCTTTTCAACTAAACATTCTCCATTAAATACAGTAGCTCATCTTCTCATAAATTACTACTGGAGTCCTGCAAGGTTATATCCTCATATCTATTTCCTTCAGCATTTTCATCAACTCCCTTCCCAATAACTGGAAATTCTCCAACATTGTTGTATATGTTGATGACAATTTTTTACCACTCCTCCAGTAACTGCAATACTATTCTCCATAGGTTCATAGGTGTGTACTAGGCTAATGGCCCTGAAGCCTTTACAAGCTTAACCCAAAAATATTGCCCAGGGACTGTGCCACCCAGTGTTAGTTCACAGTGCCCCTATCTAATAGGGCAAATGAAATGATCCCTGGAGTGAACTTTTTGTTACCCATCCACTCATCAAGATTTCTGTTGAAGAGGGACAGTGAGGTGCTCTGCTTGACATGAATGGGAAACTTATTCCAGAGTATGGGCAGACTTTGGGAGATGAACCTGTCCCTCCAGCATGTCCTGTTAACTGTGGTAATGAGGTTGCGATCTCTGGAGCATGTGGCATGGGGGGCTGGGATTTCTTTAGGTGTAGCATTTCAAGTAGGGCTGGGTCAGACATGGCTTTGTAAGTCAAGCAGAGATCACCTCTAAGTAGATGATAAGAGAATGAGAACAGCTGAAGTTATTTGAGTCTGTCCATGTAGGATGTGCTTAAAGCCTAGGATCCTTTTTGTGAGGTACTTTTGTGGCCTGTCCACACAAAAAGGATCCTAGGCCTTAAACACATGTCCTACATGGACAGACTCAAATAACTTCAGCTGTTCTCAGTCTCTTAGGTACTTTTGTTTCATAGTTTCATAGTATAGTACTAGGCTATCTGCCCTGGGGCATTTGTAAGCCTAGCCATAGTGATGTGGCTTTTGCCACCCCATGAAATGGTACAAAAATGTAGAGAATAAATCTAGAATACTGTGCCTCTGTCTAGTAGTGACACAATGAAGGTCCCCTTATATAATAGAATTAGTTTACTGTGCCCCTGTCTAGCAGTGACACAGATGTGACCCCTGGGGTAAACTTACGATCTCCCATCCACTCATCAAGATTTCTCTTGAAGAGAGTCAGTGAGGGGCTCTGCCTAATACGAACTGGGATCCTGTTCCAAAGCATGGGAAGCATCTGGGTTATGAATCTATCCCTTCAGCATGTCCTATTCATACTTGTGCCGAGGTTTAAGTCTTTAGCTCTCGTGGTCCTGATGGATTTGGATTTTTTGAGGTGGTGCATGTCCATCAGATCCTGATTGGACATGGCCTTGCACATCAGGCAGAGATCACCTCTGAGCAGGCGGTATGCTACTGAATAGAGCTGAAGTTTCTTTAGTCTGGCAGAATAAGACATATGTTGGAGACCCTTGATCCTTTTGGTGAGGTACTTTTGTGGTCTCTCCAGCTGTTGCAAATGCCAGGTGAGGTACATACCAAATGGGGCATTGTACTCAATCATGGGTCTGATGAGGGAGGAATATAGGGGTACAATGACATCCTTGGATCTGGATGTGAATCCCTTCATGATGATGTGTGCAAGGTAGAATGTTTTTCTAACCATTTTGGCAACGTGGGTGTCAAATGAGAGGTCACTGTCTACTTAGGTCCCTAGGTCTCTGATTACTTTTTCTGTACTCAGTGGGTTGCTGTCTATGTGATAATTTGTGGGTACTTTGTTTTTCCAAAGGGATGACTATACATTTTTGGCATTTAGTTTAAGGCCGTGACTACGGCACCAGTTGTCCGTTTCAGTGAGGCCTTTTGTAGGATGTGTGTGTCTGCTGGTGTATCGACTATGGTGCCTAGTTTGCAGTCATCTGCAAACTTTGTCAGCCACAGCCCTCCCATGTTTGCTTTAACATCTGAGAAATAAATGCCGAACAAGAGGGGTCCCAGGACAGATCCCTGTGGGACACCACTTGTGACTGGCTTTGAGTCTGACATTGCTCCAGCAATTTTAACTTTATAGGTTCTGTCCTTTAGCCAGTTTGCAACCCATCTAGTGACATAAGGGTTTACTTTTAAGCTGTTTAGCTTATCTATGATGCCTGAGTGGGGCATTGTGTCGAAGGCCTTAGCCAAGTCCAGGTATGCTGTATGGACTGCTTTGCTCTCATCAATAGCTCTAGTGACTGTTTCGAAAAAGTCAACCAGGTTTAAAAGGCAGGATCTGCCCTTTACAAAGCCGAACTGGGTGGGGTCAAGTGTCTGTAGGTCCCTTATGTATCTGTTTATGAGTTCCATAATGATTCTTTCCATAGCTTTGCAGACCAGGCTAGTTAAGCTTATGGGGCGGTAGTTTCAGGGTCTGTAGAGGCACCCCTTGTGCAGTGGGACCACTGTTGCTGTCGCCAGTGTTCAGGTACATATCCCAAGTAAGGCTAAGGTTAAATAGCATTTTTATGTGTGGGTTTAGCTCCTCTTGGAGTTCACGTAACACGCACCCGGGATACCGTCAGGTCCCATTGATGCTGTGTTTTTGCTTTGTTTAGGCGGTTCTCACTTGGACATCTGAGATGACAGGGAGATTACATTCAGCTGGGATAAGTATTTCTTCTTTTGGGGGTGAAGGAGGGAGAAATTTGCACTGAACCTGTCAGCCAGAATGTTAGCAATATCTGTGGGTTCAGTGTATTTTTGTTGTTGTGAACCAACTCTGAGCATATGTGAGGGTTTCTGCCCAGGTTTCTAACATAGCTGAAGAAGGCTTTGTGGTTATCTTTAGTGTCCTTAGTGATTTTTCTCTCAAAGTTTGCCTTGGATGTTTTATGAGAGAATGTAGTTTTCTGCTACTGTTGATCAGAGATGTCTTCCCTTCATGGGATTTCGCTCTGACGTGCAGTAGCTTCCTTCCTTTGTTATACAATTTGTTTATGGCTGAGGTCCACCAGACAGGATGCTTACATTTGATGGAGAGGGACTTCGATTTGTTTGGGATTGCATGATCCATGCATTCTTGGAGATGTCCATAGAAAGCATTTGTGAAGGATTCGGCATTGTGGAATGTGGTATCCACTGGCACAGTGGGCTTAAAGGATACCATCTCAGTCTTAAGAAGAGTGAAGTCTGCTTTTGAGATGTTTTTCACTGTGGTCTTTTGTGCTGGGGTGGAGGTGGGATATGTATATCCAGGGTGATTAGTTTGTGGTCAGATCTCACTAGTGAGGGGTATACTTCCAGTGTGGAGCATTTTGTCCCCATGTTTGTGATGATCAGGTCTAGTATATTATCTCCCTAGTGGGAGAGGTGACTAGTTGTTCCAGTGCATTTGAATTTATGAATTCCAGGAACCTTTGGGCTAGGGTATTAGGGCTAGAATAATGTACCCAATCTATGTTTGGGTAGTTGAAGTCTCCCAGTATGATGGTATTTTGTGATACATTCATATTCTCCAATGTCTTCAGGAAGGCTGAGTGGGGTTCTTGAGATTGGGAGGGTGGTCTGTAACATGCTACCAGTTGTATAGCAGTTTTGCCTATGGTTAGTTGCACCTGTATGGTCTCTGATGTTTCATGTGTTGCTACTAACCTGGAGGTGTGGGTGTCCTTTATGAATATGGACACTCCCCCTCCCTTTGTGGTTCGGCCCGGGTTTTGGGGCCGAAAAGCATGATACATGGTATAGCCTGGTAGCACTGGGGTGCTCTCAGGAGCCTTGAACCAGGTTTCAGTTACTGCACAGACGTCGATGTTCTCCATGCTGAGGAGTGCATCAAGTGCCTGCATCTTGAGATTTGGACTTCTGGTGTTGAGCAGCATTACCCTTAGTTTTTTCCATTTTTGTTTTCTAAGGAGGTGGGTTTGTCTTTTGAGCCTTGCCTAAAAAGGCACTATGGGGTGGCAAGAGCCTTAGCCAATATCTGGAAGCCCAGTGGTGACAGGTGTAAGCCATCCCTTGCGAAGCAGCGTGGCTTGTCCAACATATCATCCCAGGCAGACAGACATTGGATCCCCTTAGAATGACACCAGTACTTGAGCCAATTGTTAAAGCTGATCATCTTGTCTTTGTATTGTGGTATCATTCTTGATGAGGGCAAGATGCTGCTCAGGGTCAGGGTCATACCAGCCTGGGCTACATAATCAGAGAGCTCCTCTATGTCTCTTTTCATGTAGTCCAGGGAGGTATCTCAGGTCATTCACACCAGCATGGACAATGACGGAGTCATATTTGTACTTGCTTTGGAGTGACCTGAGTGCATGTGTTATGTGGCGGATCCTAGCTCCCGATAGACAGCTCACAGTCACCTTCTTCTTGTTCAGCCTGGTCAGTGGGACATCAGTGTGTCTGACTATGGAGTCACCTATTACTAGTGTATCAGGCAAGGTGTTTGGCCTTAAGGGCTGCGATTGGTCGACACACTGATTTATTGAAGTATATGTTGCATGTGTTTTGTTTTGAGGTGGTGGATTTTTGGATGTCTGCTTTGGGAGCCTCTGTTGTTTTGGTAAGTTTTTTATTAGAGCCTTCCAGTATGTCTTTGTGTTTTTATGTGTTTGGTTTGCAGTTGTGGTAGGTCTATGTGGGACTGGGATTGTTGTGTGTGTGGTTGCCATCTCCTCCTGTCTGGTCATGCCAGCCCTGAGTTGAGAGAGTTCAGCCTCCAGTTTGGCTATATAGTTGCATCTGTCACATGTATTTGTGTTTGTTGGGAGGAGGAGAGGGTTGTCTGTGTACATGAGACAATTGTAGCATTGTCTCAAGATACCCATATTGACCAGCTGAACTGGAGACGACGCCAGTAATCTACCACTCAACATGCTAGAACAGTATAAGGGAGTGGTATACCTTTAAGGGAAGTGGATATTCACAGGGGTGGTAAGTAGATGTAGTGCTTTACTTAGTGCGAGAGTGCTTACTTAGTAGAGAAGTATTGAGAACAAGTGCTAGGCTTATAATGCAGTGAGTAGTCTGGTTATACTAAGAGTAGAGCTTCCTTAAGGGAAAATTTGAAGAGCAGACTTGGCGGAGCCAGAAAAGTTTAACTGTTTAACGCTGCGCTATGCACGACCATAAAGCCGTGCAAACGGATTTTAAACAGTGAACTACAAAAGAGCTAGAAATGGTCCAAAACAACCAATTACTACAGCTTCTTGTGCTGATGTCACTTCCCCCAAGGACAGGTAGGCTGCTCAAGGCTCCCCACTCCCACTGGTGAGCAAAGAAACTTCCTTCTATCCAAGTAAGGTAATGGACAACACAGGAACTACACCACAGCCCAGAATACAGCAATGCCTGTAAACTGGTCTAAACTAGTCGAGGAAGGCAGGAAAACAAGGATTTTTTTTTGTTTTTTTGGTAGAAACACACAGAAAATGCAGAAACAGTGATAAATTAGTTACACAGGCTAGCACACTTTAGTGGGCAGCCTCCACAGTTAAATTAAACAGACAAACAAGCAAACTTTCGATCAAATTCGACTAAAATGTAACTTTAAGTGCAGATTTTAAAATAATGCAGCAATCAGTTAAAAAGCAGTTCAGGCTAGTTCAAGGTAAGCTACAGAAGCTATTCCAAGTGAAAAAAAAGCAAAGATACTTAAATCCAGAAGGTAGTCGCTTTTCTGAGTTCCCTGCTGCTAGGACCACTCTGTAAACCCATGTGGAGCTTGTCTGAGCAGTATAGCCAGAAAAAAAATGCCCAGAGGCGGATTTTAAACAGTGAACTACAAAAGAGCTAGAAATGGTCCAAAACAACCAATTACTACAGCTTCTTGTGCTGAGGTCACTTCCCCCAAAGACATGTAGGCTGCTCAAGGCTCCCCACTCCCACTGGTGAGCAAAGAAACTTCCTTCTATCCAAGTAAGGTAATGGACAACACAGGAACTACACCACAGCCCAGAATACAGCAATGCCTGTAAACTGGTCTAAACTAGTCGAGGACAGGGGGCCTGTCCGGATCTGTGGTGGTGCAGCGGTAGTATTGTTGCCTCACAGCAAGAGGTTCTCCCGTTTGATTCTTGGCTGGAGTGCAGGGAGTGCCTTCTGTGTGGAGTCTGCATGTCCTCCTCACAGTCGAGTGGCATTCCGAAAGACATGCATGAATGGGCATGCCTTCATTGAAGGATGGACATCGAGCTGGCAACTTGGCACCGTAAAAACCTACTGCCAATGACTAGTGGACCAGAGTTCCACTGTGGCGACCCCTAACCAGGAAAAGCCGAAAGACAAGCAACAACAAGTTTTGTGGCCTGTCCAGCTGTTGTAGGTGTCTGGTCAGGTACATGCCAAATGGGGCATTATATTAGATGATTGGTCTAATGAGGGATGAGTATAGAGGGATAATGACCTCTTCCTTCCTGGATGCAAAACCTTTGGTTATAAGATGTGCCACATAGAAGGACTTTCTGGCCACAGTGGCAAAGTCATGGTCGAACATGAGGTGGCTGTCGACCTGGGTGCCCAGATCTCTTATGGCCCTTTCAGTGTTCAGTGGGCTCCTATCAACATGGTAATTCATGGGAACTGAGTTTTTTCCAAAGGGGATGATAAAGCATTTTTTGGTGTTAAGCTTCAGGCCATGGTTCCGACACCAGTCATTGGTCTCAGAGAGGCCCTTTTGTAGGATGTCTGCATCACTTGGAGAGTTGATAATGACTCTTAGCTTGCAGTCATCGCCAAACTTGGTCAGCAAACATCTTTCTGTGTTGACCTGGACTTCTGAGAAATAAATGCCAAACAGGAGAGGGTCTAGGATAGAGCCCTGTGGGACTCCACTTGTGACTGGTGGATATTATAGCTTGGAATCTGCAACTTTCACTCTGTGGTCCTGTCTGTAAGCCAATTTGCAACCCACATAGTGAAGTAAGGATTGCTGCCTAGTTTGGTGAGTTTATCAAGGACACCTGAGTGGGGAATGGTATCAAAGGCTTTGGCCAGATTGAGGTAGGCTGTATGAACTGCCTTACCCTCATCCACAGCCTTGGTAACTGCCTTGAAGAAGTCAACCAGGTTCAGCAGGCAAGATCTACCCTTGACAAAGCCAAACTGTGTGGTGTCAAGAGTTTGAAGATTGTCTATATATTTGTTAAGCAGGCCCATGATGATGTATTCCATAGCTTTGCATTCCAGACTTGTCAGGCTAATGGGGCGATAGTTCCCAGAGTCTGTAGTTGCTCCCCCTTTATGAGTGGGATGACTGTAGCAGTGCACCATTTCTTAGGGACAAAGACAAAGGCTATGATTGAACAGGGCACACAGATGTGGTGCCATTTCATTTTGTATCTCATGTAGGGTACAGCCAGGGATATTATCAGGTCCATGAACTTCAAAGTACCTCCCCACAACATTTAACTGCAGCTATGTAAAAAAACAACACAGTCTAGAAAGACTAAAGTCATTTTTTTGGCTCCTGGCTATGATTTTTCTGGCAATCATTCTCTATCTCTTCTTGCCTTTCTTTTCCTCTCAGAACTCCTCTGCCATCCTGGCCCTTCCACACTGGTCCTTGGTATCCATTTGAGGCTTCTTTCTCTCTCTCTCTCTCTCTCTCTTTCCCTCTCTATTTGTCTCTACTCCTCCCTTCCACCAAGTATTCATTTTACTTACCATGTTCATGCTTAACAAAACCCCAAGCTTTTGTATCTCTTTCCTCGGTGCTCTAATCTGTGAGCATGCCCCATACCTGCTAGCTTTGCATAGTTCCCAAATCATACCACACAGCCACACCCAACACTACTAAACTACTTCTCATCCCTTTCTTTCAAAACCTACATCCCACTTATAAATCTCACTTTTGTCAATTCAAATAGTTATTTCTTGATGTATGAAAAGCCACACTTCACATGCTAATCTAAATGGCCTCATATGATATGGCTTCCCTCAGGTAACAGCTGCACTACATCTTCCTGGAGCACAATAGTCTGAGAACAGGCAGCAATCGACAGTCAGTTGCCCTTTGCGTTATGTACAGGTGCTGTTACAATCTGCAGATACAGATTTTGAGGCTTAAATGATTACTCACAGTTATCTGTTATTGTATATGAGTAGTCACTTAAGAGAATTCTCACCCTGAAATAACACTGAAACAATATATTCACAGTGCTGCTTTATGGTGAAATTGCCTAACTATATATAGATTGTTACCCACTGTCAGCATCTTTAATACACTGCTTTGATTTTGCTTTAATGGAGTTTAGAGCATCCTTTTGAAAACAAATTCATCAAAGCAACATAAATGAGATCATATAGTTGAAGCTATAAAATGTTACAATTCATTTGGTTAAAGACACACTCATTGAAAATGCAAAGTTATGAATGATAAATAGAATTATTCATAGGAGTTAAGGATATTGGAGATGCAAAGCTCTACACTCACCACATACAAGGACTAACACCTCACATACCCTATAATCCTGGCCTTATCTCTAAACTTAACCAAAAATCCAACTGAAACCCAACCCTAAAGCTAATCCTAACCACAAACCTCTACCTAAACCCAGCTTTAACTTTAACCCTATTCCTAAAACTAGCCCCAGTAGCAAATTAAACCCTGACTGTAACTGAAATCTAGCCCTACTATTAAAGGTAATCAGAAACAAAATCTTATTTCTAAAGGTGAACTAGACCCCAGCCCCAACACTAAAGGTCTGGACTTTGTACAGATAGTACATAGTGGATACAGTCAATCAAATTATATATATATATATATATATATATATATGTGCATTTTACTCAAAGAAACATTCATCCAAATGTCATTCTATTCAAATGCAAATGTACAATTCTATAGGTACTTACAAGGTATGTGGTCCAAAGGAGAATTGAGGACCCCGATCTAATTTCACAATTGGCCCAGAGCATTATGTGGTTAAGTGACATACTCAGAAGCACACATAAGCAAGTGGAGTCTGAAGGAATCAAACCCTGGGCTACAAAATTTAATCAGACTGCCCATAAATAAGTTGCCTGCTCAGCCATAAAGGGAATATTGCAATAATTTATATTTTATATAGTTACCCATCAGACTGCTTCTGGAAACCATAAAAATCTAAAGTATAAAAGAAAAAAAAGACACACACTACATACATAAAGTAAATCAAAGAAAAAATTATGTTTTTTTTTTTGAAGTTGCCACCACTGGCTGCCAGCAGCATTGATGTCGCACATTAACTTTTTTTTTTTTTTTTTGCAAAAGGGTAACTGGCAATCACTTCAGTGACATACTATATGGGGTTAGGTTGCTGGGAGTGGGGATGCTATGGCTTTTTCCAGGTACATCTGTCTCAGTGGTCAAGTTTTTATGGCCTTGTGCTTGTTTTCCTGATGAATTGCCCTTACCAGTTGGAGGAGTATACTAGTTTATGCTTGTTGTTAAATATAAGGATGTTTTGGGACCAGGCAGCAAGCACACTGACCTGCAAGGTCTGAGTATAACTGCTAATCATTTTTAAAATTATATCAGTTTTAAAGTTGATTCATTCTCTGCAATAATTCTAGGGGCATTAGCAGCATATTAACCAGACTCGCAAGGTTGCAAAATTAGGATTTCTTTTTGTCATCTTTTTTACATTTTAACTAGGAAAGCCCATTGGACACACGTGCCCATTGTCAGGGTATTAATCCAGGAGCACTTTACAGTTAAGTACCTTGCTCAGAGTTTTATAGTAGGTGAAGGGAATCAAACCCTGTATCTTGACTACATGAAATAGCTCACAGCTTTAATCCTCTGCATAAACTGCCGGCATTGATCATATGGATATATCACTTGAGTCAAACTATAAAAGATGACTAGATGATAACTTATTATTGGTAGTAGGAGACAAGTATTACATTATTTGCAAAACTAATACATATCAATATGATAATCGGTTGTTGTTGTTGTGTCTTTTGGCTTATCCTGGTTAGGGGTTGCCACAGCGGAACTCCGGTCCGCTAATGTTTGGTAGTGGATTTTTACGTGCCGAGTTACCAGCCCTGACACATGACCTTCAATGAAGGCATGCCCATTCACGCATGCCTCCACACAGAAGATGCTCTAGCTGAGAATCGAACGCGACAACATCTTGTTGTGAGGAGACAACGCTACCGCAGCAACACTACCGCTGGTATCAGTATGATAATCGGTAAATACATAAAAACTTTAACTATGTTTGTGATAGGTCATGAACTCTGCCACATAAGTTTTTGGAAAGACATGCACACATACACAGTCTCTCTCTCTCTCTCTGACATATTTCATATGTTTAAGCATCCAAACTGTACTGAAATATTTTTTTTTCTCACAGAACTATTTTTTAAGATGCTCACTTACCTTTCTGTCTTATGCCAGCCTTTTAATTTTTTAGACAAGGTCTGGCTCCCCTGTAACCCTGAACAGGACAAAGCAGATAGTAGAACATTAATGAAAACTTAATGAAGGAATGTCTCATTTTGCAGCAGTAACTTATGAGTTACTGAAGAAGGGTCCTGGTAGTCCTTCACTTACTCCTATTCATAATTAGCTCTATGTATATTTTATAATGCAATATCATTGTAAACATTTATTGCTCGGGATATATGAGCTGTCTCTGTAAACACTGCTAAAACTGTGCATTACAGAAACAGTATCAAACAAAAGATGTATCTCTGTTCATGCTAATAAATACCATAACTGTCAAAATAACTTCTTCAGCCAAGACTAGTACAGCTTATAACGAATAACAATGTCTGCAGTACAAGTTCTCTTTGTTCATCATTTCTGTTAGCACTCTGCTTAGATTGGATTTTGAATGGACTTCATACTCTCTCAGTCAAAATTCCATGTCTCTCTCACTTTCCTTGCTCCATCAACTTACCCTTTATTCTTGTATAAAAATATTTAGCAAATTAAACAACATAAAGTTACGACTCTACAGAGTGTACATTAAGATTTGCAGTTCAGCAGTACAGATGTACTTTTAATTGCATGCTGAACACGTAATTGACATATGACATCACAATGTTACTCTTTCATGAACAACTTCTCACTGCTATGGCATCCAGTAGTCAGATTACTGGTATTAACTTTAGAATCACTTAGGGAAGATAACAGCTGATTCATAATGTTACTGCATAAGAAAGCAATTCTACATAAAAAATAACATTTCCAGAAATCAGACCGATAAATCTGTGCACCTGTTTAAGTTACACATAAATATTATATATTATATTATACTATATTATGGGCGGCCACGGTGGTGCAGTGGTTAGCATTGCCACCTCACAGCAAGAGGTTCTCCGGTTCGATCCTCGGCTGGGGTGCCTTCTGTCAGTCTGCATGTCCTCCCTGTGGTCGCGTGGGTTTCCTCCGGGTGCTCCGGTTTCCTCCCACATCCCAAAGACATGCTGCAGGTGGACTGGACACTCTAAATTGGCCCTAGGTGTGCGTGTGAGTGTGCCTTCTGTGGAAGGTTGGGTGCCGGGCTGGCAACTTGACACCGTAAAACTCCACTGCCATTCAATGTGCGGACAAGGTGATCCGCTGTGGCGACCCCTAACTGGGAAAAGCCGAAAGAAGAAGAAGAAGAAGAAGATATTATACTATATTATATTATATTATATTATATTATATTATATTATATTATATTATATTATATTCTCTTTAGGGACTGGCTCCCCAACAGGCCTGCAAAGGATGAACTAGGTAACAGAAGATGAATGAAAATGAATCTGCACACATGACTGGATGAAAGTTTAAACTGCTACATACTATGGTAATATACATAACAGATACAGATCTTAGATTATGTTACACATTGTAGATTTTTTATGCAACTACCTACATAACTTTGATTCCTATCTTTATTTCATAGAACCTCACCACTATATTGCAGTTCATAGTGTGGCATGACAGAAACTTTTCAGAAATGTTTAAACTGCAAAAAAAATGAATAAATATAAACAGAAATGTATTCAGTAGCACTAATGATCCACCATAATGTGCTTCTTATATTAACTTTTAATAATATCAGTATTTTCCAAATAAGTAAACAAATTATACTATTTCTCATTATTGTCTTTAATGTGTCTTGGATTGTTTTATATACTTATCCTTTCAGTCTTATTTTTAGGTTTAAAAGGCTAAACATTAGTAGAAAGAGATATTGAGATACCAAGGTCCTTCATGGCTAGACTAGTCTTGAAGGCAAAAATAGTAATTAAGCAATTTTATTTTATTACTACTTGTACTGCATACAACAAACATTTCTCAATAACCAAATATTGTCTGCCAATATGAGGCATAAATATTATATCCTCTTACAGCATCTACTCCCTCATTAATCAATATCAACACATGCAAAAAATTCCAGAACAGGGACTCAGTGTATATGGAGATTATGTTACTGACACAGGAAAGTAGCAGAGGGAAGCGCAATGACAAACACTGAAAACATGTAAAAGCCTGCATCACTTTTCCATCTTCTGGGTCTTGATGTAAAAATGACAGATTTTGTAAAAGTGCAAACTGTTAAAATGTGAAATGAATATAACATGTAGCAGTCTAATCAAGGGATATAGCACCCTGACCCCTATTTGAAGGAGGCTACTATTAGAACCTGGAACCCTTTTTGAAGGAGGCTACTATTAGAACCCTGACCCCTGTTTGAAGGAGGTTACTATTAGAACCCTGACCCCTGTTTGAAGGAGGTTACTATTAGAACCCTGACCCCTGTTTGAAGGAGGCTACTATTAGAACCCTGACCCCTGTTTGAAGGAGGCTACTATTAGAACCCTGACCCCTGTTTGAAGGAGGCTACTGTTTTCAGTTTGGGAAATAAGACCTATCAAAACATTTTCTTGCACCACTACAGTTACTGCACATAACAGTGCCACAGTTTTGCTACAAGCTGTAGCAAAATGAAAATCAGCTGAGGGGGTTCAAGGGGGTATAGCAAAATATGTGAGGATTACAGTCTATCAGAAATGCCAGTCAGAGCTTCAGTCTTCTTGTTCTGGAAATGCATGTTGATGCAAACATTTTGTTCTGTTAACTTTTTAAGTGAATTAGAATAATATTTAAAAACTTGTCCCTGATTTTGAGCTTTGTTCTCCCTGTTATTTTTGGCTTTGTCCAGAATTCTTGAGAAAACATGTTGAGAGGTATGCATTAATACAGTATGAATATTTAACATTAATTAAAATCAGCCACAGCCCTGTTGATGTGCAAATAAAGTGAAAGGTTTCTCTGCTCGTGGAAATTTATTACAGACTGACAATTCATCCTTTGTAGAACATGGTCTTTGCAGCATTTCCCTGTGCCTCGGATACACAGGCAAAATGTTTTAACCCTCACAGCTGTACACAGTATAACAGGCTAAGTAATAAATCTGGTTTACCAGCACCGAAAGGCAGGGACAGAGACTAATAACAACACACATTTTGTCATCAGTGTTAACTTGAGCCACAGTAAAACGAATGAGGACAGAAGCTCCATTCAGAAATCAAAAATGAAAAACACACTGGATGGCTATAACATTTCATATCTGCTTTTCGGCTACATAAGTTAATACTATTATATTGTTCTTTTTGATGGAAATGCAATAGCAGCACTATCAAATGAAATAAAATCAAAATAATAAGCCTATACAGGCTGCTGTTAAACCTGATCAGTAAACACAGCAGAGGAAAAGGTTTCCTTTAGTGTCAGACTCAATATTCACGCAATAAGTTGATGCAGAAAAGTTAAAACACATAGATTTTACTTTGTACATGTTTGTATTAAGCATGTTTTAATATTATATGACCCAAGCTTCCTAAATGTTTCCTACATGGGTTCATTTGAAATAGTTGGCATTGCTCTATCTACTTAAGCAATTAATGCAGGAAGGATAAGGTACAGCAGGACTGAAAAAGTGCTTGTTCATTTACATGTATTAATTTATTTTTTATTCATTTTGTTAAATGATTATAACCTGCTGGGTAGAACAAACATAGTGAAGACAAACTTCTTACAACTACATAAAAACAATAAATGCCCAAGAGTATTGTAAAAAATCATATATAAGCTAGCTCTGTGGCACAAAAGAGTGAGGCCATGTCTATGACCAAGAAACGTATGATTGATTGGTTAACAATGAACTGGAGTTGCTAGGTGAGGAGGGTATCAGTGAGTGGCTGATGCCAGTTCATGCAACACAGTGGAAGGATTCAGTATATGTCCTACTGCCTGCTGTAGAAGCAACACATATGGGTCAGACTGTAAATGTATGTTCCATGTTAGAAGGTAAGACATGAAAACAAGAGCCTGCCAAGGAGTGCATTACTGTCTAGCTTGTTACAATGAGTGTGCATGGGATCCTAGCATAGCAGCCAATGGGAGGAGGAGGGGCAAGGAGCAGAAAAAAATCTCCTAATCCCCTATAGGATAAAAGCCTGTGATCCCCAACTCTCACAACTCTGTGTCTGGTGTCCTAGGTGCTAGGAAGCTCAGAACTACAGGTCAAATGTGATATGGTTTCATGGTGGTGATGACAAGACTGGGTGGGGCACAAAGTCAATACAAAAATGCAGACACATAAAGACACAACAAACTCAAACTCCAGAAAGTAATATAAAATGAAAGAATAATATATTAATAATCTCACTTTTTACCAAGATGTGTCCTAGAAAAACTAACATGCTGAGTACATAGTTCATTGTTAAGATTTTTTTAAACTGATATCCATTATAAATAATATTGAATCATATTAACTCATCAAAATAACTTTTTATGAGTATAAACTAAAACTTTTTAACCATGCTGTGCACTTCCTAGTTAAAGTTGTTAGTAAGTATTCCACATTTACCCATTTGTTCCTCATTATAAAAGGTAGCAGTCTACATTTTGGAGATGGAATGTTGAGTGCTGTATTCCACAGGCAATCACAGGAAACAAAAGTCCTTCCTCATTTCTAAACTACTGAACCTATGCACCATATAGAACATTATCATTAACCCAAGCATGCTTCCTCAACATGTTTCCATACACTAGTCAGACATTTAATTCTATTCACCCCTTGTCCAACTCAACCAGTTATATCCCTTGCACTCATTTTCCTTAACTTGGGTTGACTGACTTGGAAAACTGGATTTTTGATCACTGTGATCTGACTGCTCTGTCGGCTAATTGTAAATTGGGTCAATTTTGCTGTACCACTGTCTGGCTTGTTTGCTTAGGATACCTGGACAATGGTCTACACAGTTTGATTGCATCAGGTAGAACAGAAGAATGCAACAGAAATGTGCTCTAACGTGCAATGTTGTGGAAGAGGACTGCAATGCATAATCAGAACTTATGAAATCAGAGCTATAGCTCTCAGCTGTCTTAGATTTTCCAGAGAATCCTAAATTTCAGTTATTTTCTTGCTTTCCTGCATACTTGCTATGCTATCTCGTTTTATACTGTTTCTGTGGCAGCATGCATCACCTAAACAAATTCACATTCCCTTTCTACATTTTACATCCATCTGTGTAACAATGCATGCAGAGTAGTTCAACAGCTATGTGGGGACATGCTAATGAGGTTGATGGAAAGGTGGGAGATGAGTTTAAGAAATTACGTTGGCTGGTACTTTTTTAAGCTATGACCCATAAATTGAGGACAATAATTAAAAAATCCGGGTTAGGCTCTGACTTCCCCGCACCCCTGAAAAGTATATCAGAAAATGAATGAATATGAAAAAAAATGGAGGGATGGCTGAATGAATGAAGATTTGCCTCACAGATTATAAGGCCTGTCAAAAATAATGGGAAGGAAAGGCCCAAAATCATGAATACATTTTAAATATTGCTCTTATAAACTCAAAAAAACTTGATAGAATGATAGGTTTTGCATTAACATACATTTATGAAGGATATGAAGTCTGAAACACTAACATCTGTCATTTTGTGACTTCATTCCTCAACAATTTGCCAGAAAAACATAAATGTTATAAAACACAGACCAAAAATATGGGGTAATAGTCTAGACTTTATGCAAAATTCTGGATAGCTGAGAGGTATAAGTTTCAGAACCTCATCTGTATTGCTTAAGCAATTGCACTGGAATTATCACATGGTTAATTTGTTGTTCTTGTAACACTGATCATCTTCTACTCAGAAAAAATACACAGAGTTCATTTGGTCATTTAACTTGACTTAGGTGCAAGTGACATTTCACAATGTGCAAGTATAACCAAAACATTTCATTCAAGCATTCATTACTTGCTAAATCCCGTAAAAATCAAAAAATGTTAATGATGTAAGAAAAAAAGTACTGGATAATGACATATATCATGTCATAACTGTACCTCATTACAAGGAATGTTCCTCATTTTTAGTCTTAAAAATGTCCATGTTCTGTGTTGTACATCATTGAAAGGATCTGTCACACATTCATTAAAAATGTTTTAACACATATCCATAGTAAATAATATTAAATCATGAACAAATCTCACCAGTCAATGCTACCTCAAAGAATTCCAAGTAAACTATGGCTGTTTTGAGAATTTATTTGAGTGCTTTAGTCCCAACGAGGAACTTTATCAGAAGTGATTAAAGTGCTCAAATAAAGTGTTTAAACACCCTTGGTTTGCATGGAATTGTTTGTGGCATCATGTTTTTTTTCATCCAGACCCCTCTTTTTCCTTCAACTTATTTTTCCATCCACCTTCCATCTAACGGCTCAACTTACAGATTGTAATTACACTCAACAAAGGTGTGGGTCGAACATCAAGAGTCCTATCATCATCGACAGGGTCTGGGGAGTTTTGCTGACCTGTGTCCCTCTCCTATGTGCCTAGCACAAGCTGTGAATGGCTGGATGATGGAAACTATTATAGTGCTCCACCCTCTTTACCCTAAAGGGTGTGCACTAACTATCTACCCCATCCTCCAGCCTGATGTCAATCTTCTATGAGCATCAGCCACCACTAGCACTCAAATGGAAAGCCATCAGCACGTACCCTCCCCCCATGATAGGAACATCCTATCTTTCCTGCCAAATGTGTCAAATGCCCAAGCTGTTAATTGAACTTGGGTCATCTGGGTCGAAGTCACGGCTTTATCCCTCTACACTACTGGGGCAGAGTTTGTGGTTTCATTGACTGGTGTGGTTTAATTGTTACTGGTTCCTTCTATACACTTGCACTACCACCCTTGTGTTTTAGGGATTTTTAATACTGCATAATACTAACTCATCAAAATATCTTTTTATAAGTGTAAAGTAGAACTTTTTTTACCATGCAGTGATATTCCTTGTTGAAATTGTTCATAAGTGTTCTACATTTTGCCCACTTGCTACACATTATGAGAGGTGGTGTTCCATATTTTAGAAATGGAAGGTTGAGAGCTATGTAATTATCACCAGACTCAGCATCTTCTGCAAGTGCTTGAATCACAAATTCTGAAAAAACACTGTCTTGAAGCCATAGACTCGAATGTCTAGTAGCTGATGTAGGCTGCTGCTCACATTTGAACTTGTATGTAAGTATGGGCAAACAGCTGCTGCATCCTAAGAGCACATTATTTGAATATGAGCAAGGTAAGTGTGGCATCTGTGGGGACGGAACAGGAGGGGGGTTAGGGTTAGGGAGTGATCAGAGAATTTAGGTTTAGAGAGGGTGGGTTTGGTTTAGGGAATGATCTGGGACTCTAGGCTTATGGAGGGGGAGTGGAGATATAGGGTAAGGGAGTGAGGACATGGGTTGAGAAGTGTGTAGCAGTATTAGGGTTAGAGTTAGGGTTCTGGTAGGGTTGTACAGTTTATAGTAGAGGGTTTTGGGAGTGCTGTGTAGAAGCTGGAGATCGGACTACTGGGAGTTTGAGCACTTGCATTTCCAAGCAAATAGCAGCAAGCATGTTGCAAGCAACTAACAAGCAAGCATCCATGGTAGACCCCCAAAGTCAGCTGAATAAGACTGTGCATTGGGACTGCATTTGGACTTTGGAAGTTATGGGTGGGATTAAGGCTATGGTATGAATAGAACAATTCTCATAGAAGTAGGATGACACCTTCCCTGGGTTTCTGCTATATGTTCTCTGGTCCATAGGATTAACAGTGTGGAGCGGCATACCTCTCAATTACTCAGAATTTCACAGAATGTCCAAATGTTTGCCTCATTATTTTTTTTAGTCTGTATCTCATAAAATGTTTGGTTTTCTGGTAAATCACTGATGACTGAAATCACTAAATAATGCCATTTGAATTTCAGACTTCATATCCTTCAGAAAATGCAAGCTAATGCAAAACCTATTATTCTATCAACTTTCTAAAATCTATCCCTGATTTTGGGCATTTGCTGCATGTATTTTTGGTTTTGTCCAGAACTTTTGCATTAAGAGGTTGAGAGGTATACAGGTAGAGAGGAACTGGGTTTGTGACCTGTAGATTGAAGAGGGGTACCGGATCTAGCCTGTGGTCAGGTGTTGCGAGTTAGGGGAGGACAAGAAGTTTGTTTTGGAAAAAAATTCATCTCATGTTGAAGAAAGACCTCATGGGGCAGGTGCATAAAAGGGTCAAGTGCATATTTTCCAAAAATATTTTACAAAAATAGTTTTATATTTTTCACTTGTTTTGTTAAAGGAAATTTATCATATTAAAGCTTTGACACATAGTAAGTATAACAACACAGATCTACTTATGGAATCTTTACTGACTTGGTGTTATTTGTTTATGCTTTATTGACTGATTTTGCCCCAATAAACTTGTTGTGGCCTAATTTCAAGGGAGACCAGAGTTTATATTCTTATCTAGGGGAAATTGCATCCACCTAAACTACGAACAAACTGTAAGGCAATAACTGTAGAGAAACCACTCTTGTACTGTATAAAATGTAAGCCCAATTGCTGGCTGGTGGCTGGTTTAAAGTCCATAATCAGTTAACCATTTTTTTTCCTTTCTACCTTTAGTAGGACAACTTAATAAATGGGAGATTGAGAACTATGGACACCAAAATGGCATGTTGGTGTCCATAGTTCTCAACCTCCCATTTCTAAAATGTTGAACATCGTCTCTCACAATGTGGAGCAAACTGACAAATAACTGGCTCATACTTCTATGTGGAGAAATTCAGATCACATTTCATTACAACAATCTGGACATAGATACTACAGATATTAAAGCTGCAAGGAACATACATCGCCTTGCTTTTAAGTATCAGAACCAGCCAATATAAGACTAACCTTGGACCATGCACAATTGATGTAAGAAGCCAGGTGCGTGCTGTCTTTTGTACCAAAAGGTGAAAAGGTCATACGGACAAACCATTCGGTAAAAAGTTGCAAGCTATAAATTCAGAGCTCCACCATTGAAGTAAGTCTGTTTACTATTATTAAGGTAAACAGGTTCTTGTGTTAAATTCATTGATTGCAATTCTAAGTTTATTTCACTAAACAAAAGTGTTAATATTTAAAATAGTTACAAGACTGCATGCAAGACGTAATGAGCGGTAACGTCTACTTTTTGTGAATGGAATAGTTGATGCTACATAATCGTTGTGAGAGACACCATTGAACGACTTAAATAAATAGATGCGTTCTTTTTAGTAGGTGCTTATGCTTACTATGTTATAGGTGGATATTTATGTAATACAAACATAAAGGATCATAGTAGTTGCGGTCCGTTTTGATTTGTCAAGGAAAATTTTCAGCAGACATTCTAGTACAATATATTTTTGTGCAATTTTGTCTGCTCTGCAAAACACTGCAGCAAGTCTTCTCTATTTTGTACTTTTTTGAAAATGTATCGTCCCTAAGGTAAATCATTGGAAGCGTGATCAGAAACACAGAAGCAATCATTTACAGGAAAACATTTGCCCTCACGTCAGGTTATACCTCTCAACTGTCCTGATTTTCGCCTCATATTTTTGGTGTGTTCCTCATAAAATATGTGGTTTTCTGGCAAATCACTTGGATGATCTGAGGAGTGAAGTCACCAAATATTGACATACATTTGAGTTTCCGACTGCAAATCTTTCAGAAAATGCATATTAATACAAACCGTGTTACTTTAGCAATTTTCTAATTTAAAACTGGTCTCTCTTTTTTGGTGGATGATCTGAGGATTGAAGTCACCAAATATTGACATACATTTGAGTTTCAGACTGCAAATCCTTCAGAAAATGCATGTTAATACACACCCTGTTACTTTAGCAACTTTCTAATTTAGAACTGGTCTCTATTTTGAGTTTCGGACTGCAAATCCTTCCGAAAATGCATGTTAATACAAACCCTGTTACTTTAGCAATTTTCTAATTTAAAACTGGTCTCTATTTTTTTGGTGGATGATCTGAGGATTGAAGTCACCAAATATTGACATACATTTGAGTTTCAGACTGCAAATCCTTCAGAAATTGCATGTTAATACAAACCCTGTTACCTTAGCAACTTTCTAATTTAAAACTGGTCTCTATTTTTGGTGGATGATCTGAGGATTGAAGTCACCAAATATTGACATACATTTGAGTTTCAGACTGCAAATCCTTCAGAAAATGCATGTTGATACAAACCCTATTACTTTCGCAACTTTCTAATTTAAAACTGGTCTCTATTTTTTGGGTATCCCCCCTTCACCCTCACCCATTTTCTCAGGCTTTATCCAGATTTCACGCACCAAGACGTTGTGAGGTATGCAGGGTATAAATTACCAACAAATGTCCAATCTGAACAAATCTAGTATTTCCTTAATGATGCAGCTCCTCAGTGCCAGGTGTAGTTCATAAAACGTATCATTCGTTCAGTTAAATCACCGCAGCCCTGTATTTTATTTAACTTGAAAAGCGTCGCAAAATCCCCTGGGCATTCACCTTGCTCTTTTGCCATCATACTGAGTACACACTATGTGCACTTCGCAGTCACAAACGAAATGGTCCAGCTATCCCGCCTGCCAATTATCAACCTATTTAATTACGGCTTACTTCTAGCAGCTACGCTGTTTGTATGTTCCCTCTAGCAAAGTGACAGTTTTGGGGAGCAGAGGCGTAGTTGGAATTTTTCATTTTGTAGTGATATCATATTGTTACCCCCACAAGCTGCTTTGCATTTAAAAAATGTACACATTTCTGCCCATCGTGTGCTTATTAAATGAATTGCCGTCAGCTGTTTTGTTTTTAGAGTATTCATGTTTCTAAACAAAGTTGTGTATAGAGTTGTATGGGACACTTTAATTTATAAAGTTGTAGAAATCATAGCTCTCCATCAATCGGGACAAATTTCATCAGGATCAGGGACAAATCCCCCAAAAAAAAATCAGGGACAATCGCGGACACTTTTAAAGTATTCAAAATAATTTAAATTAATTAATAATTTACATTATTAACTTGAGACATTGACAGAATAAGAGAATGTGGATTAATATAAATATTTTGATGTTAAAAAGTCTATAACTCTTAATTACTATTGTTTATTAAGTGTAATTCGCCATCTTTCTTCCAAAAGTCATCAGTTTTAGGAGGGATTAAAAGGGAGATAGATAACATTTCAGTCAAAATCAGGGATAGTTGAAAGGTATGCTAGGAATATTCTCTCCTCAGACAAAAACATGTTTCTGAGATGTATTAGAAAACACTCCGTTAATTATAAGGAGTATGTCTGCCTACATCCTTCGAAGAGCGAACCCCTTAACGTTATGAATGAAACTGGTTGTTACCCGTTCATAAAATTGCTACGATTAAGCCATCTGCGAGTTGTTTCGTATGAAACGTGGGACGTAAGTAGCCTAGATGTTTGGTTTGAGTTTGTTTTAAAGCCCCCTCCAATCTGAGAAATGCTACCGGAACGCCCCTCTGTGCTGACGAGGGGCACGTAAGCGTAGCTGTTCTGGTAATTGTCCAGCTCTGCAGAGCTGCTGCAAGTCGGGGCTCGTTTCTGCAAACACTGGAGAGTAGTGATTTTTTTTACTGTACGGATTAAGCACTGCTTGAATGCACCGGTTACCCGGGTTAATGTGCTACATTACAGCAGTAAGAGTGTAGTATCCTCAGCTGGAAGGAAATCTGAGGTAAGTAGTTCTAGCCCCAAGCTGAGTGGGCTAGCAAGATTGTGTCTAGGCAATGTCGCCCCGCCCAGCTGTCTACAGTAACATTGGTAAAGATGCATCCTTGTAGTGGCAGTATGTGCAGCAAATAGTGTAACACTGCGTTGTAGAAATAACTAAAGCACTGTGTTTACAAATAACTGGTTTTCGACTATCACAACAGTGGCTTGCAGTCTTGTGTATGTTTGAGAGGCAGCAAGGAAATGATGCTTGTGTGCATGTATGAGAGAGAGCACTAGATAAATGCAGATATATTCCGCAGACCGTTAGACGTTGCCCATTATTGTATTTGATGTTGTTAAGCCTTTGCATTAGGTTTAGGGTGTGGGGAGCACTTAACCACAAAGGTTGGTAAGCCATGTAGTAATAGTGATGCATAAATGCAGTTGCAGTAAATGCTCCCCGCCTAGGTCCCTCCAGCGCCACTGCAAGCATGATGCTGTGTCCCTGAGCTGTAATCACTGCTCAAGGGTGGAGTGCATGAATCGTGTTAAACTGCATACAAGACAAGTGACATAATTCTCATTGGCAGCCAAACAAACGTGTGTGTTGGGGTGTTGATTTCGTGTTTACTACACATAGTAATATGCCGTAACATTGCTTTACTAGACAATTGTAGCTGCCAGAAGTGGAGAGCCCAAGCTGTTAACATTGAATTTGTGAATGCTCTGCTGGTTAGGGTATAGTTTTACTGCTCCCTCCCATTAGTATAGCAAAAATAACGAAAATGTTAAAGCAGTGTTGGAAAGAGTTCGGGTTATGGATTTGCTGCTTGTTCTATAAATATGCATCAATTCACTCGGTGGACAAAAGTTGATGTCGCCTATATGTTTCTTGTACTGTTGTCATTTACTTTAGCTCAATGCCTGAATCGAAACCGTTAGTTGTGATATAGCTGTTTTTAATTACTGGACCCCGCCTTTTTAAGGAAAGCTGGTTGTTGAAACAAACACCATCTCTCACAATTTCTTTGCTCAAGCGTTTTGGACGCAACGAAAAATAATGGGGCGACAAAGCACCCCAAATCAGGGGCACTTTAAATATTACACTAATTCATTCGGAAAGTCAATAGAACGTCAGGTTTTGTAT
Source organism: Protopterus annectens (assembly GCF_019279795.1). Taxonomy (NCBI): domain Eukaryota; kingdom Metazoa; phylum Chordata; order Ceratodontiformes; family Protopteridae; genus Protopterus; species Protopterus annectens. The sequence goes on from NC_056739.1 coordinate 969,011,306, forward strand.
TGGCATGATTTTTTTGAAGAAGAACGTTGGCTCTCTTAACACCTAGCGTTATTTTCTGACTGTAATCCTCAGTGATTTACTAGAATATCAAACATTTTAATGAAGAGTAATGCATAATGAACTTCTTTACAAAGAAACAACATTGGCCAAAACTACTCTGCTGAATTATTTCCATATGGCAGGGTTTATCAGAGAAGAGCACTTTTCTGTGATTATTGGGGCTGCAGGGGAGGTGGAGTGGCCTTAGGTCAACTGGTGCCCTAGGCAAAAGGGCTCCAAGGCGCCCCCTACCACACCACCCGGTGCCCCCATCCTGGTCTACCTACATTAAATAAATACTGGAAAAGTGCCCCTGCTAGAACGGCGCCCTAGGCGGCCGCCTAGTTGGCCTATGCCTAAGGCCGCCAATGGGTTTAATCACATAGTTTGTGCTTTGTGGTTGCTGCATATCTGTTTGTTATGGGAAGGCATATTGATCTTACTTATTGTGCTAGGGAGAGGATCAAAGTGACTAAATGCCAAAAGTAATATTTTGTGGTGTGTGTGTGTGTGTGCAGTGTTGAGGATGGAATGTGTGATTAGCCACGTAAAACAAATAATTAGGGGAGCTTATCAAAATGTATTTTGACATGTACCTTTAAGCATACTGCTCATCCTCTAAGAGCAAGAAGTTTCCGTGGCAGCCCCATGTGTGTTACAATATTTTCTGCTGTTGGTATTTCTGATGCTGCTCCCCATTGCCTCCCTTAAGTCTGTGTGGTACCTTGTAGTTTGATACAGTCTTTAAAGGTGTAACTGTAGTTCATGTGCAGTTCTATGTGACAGTGTAATGGGACTGTTTCAACTTTTAAAGCTGTTAGTTGAGTACAGATATAGTCTAGTGTGGCAATGTGATGGGACTATTACAGCATTTACAGTAGTTAGAGTTAATACATGCAGTTTTGAGTGGCAGTGTGATGGGACTGTCTCAGCTTTAAAACCTGAGAGTTGTTCCAGTGCGTTTTCTACCTTGATATGATCATGCCCAGTTTATTATGTGATCTGATGTTGTCAATTATCATTCCTCCTCAATGTATGGGACTTGGATCTGATTCAGCCATTATTTCAGCTCATGGATGCCTACAAACTATTGTGTTCCTCCCTACCCATGATGCTGGTGTCCCCATTCTCCTCAGATCTCGTTTGCCGCTCTTCACGTCCAGATGTGGTTGTTTACTGCTCTCAAGTTTATTTTCAGAGTCAGGTAAGTCATTGGAAATTATCTTTTTTTCGTATTAGCATTTCCCTCTTCTGCATTTTTTTCATCCTGTTTTGTTGCTCTGCTTTCTCTTTCCTTCTTCTAGGCACCATTTTTGATGGTTCACTGTTTGTTTTCCCTGCCTATCCACTAATTAAAAATAAAATCTCTTTACTCTAGTGTAATCTAAAAACTCTCTCCCTCTACAAATCTCCCATGCCTAGTGTGTGCACATGTGCGAGCTTGCACAAGTCCATGAGTGACAATTGGTTTACATCTGTCAATTCTAATGACTGTCAAAGCTTTTTCGTCAGTGTACAAAATGTCGGAGAAAGGGTTTAAATGGTGCACTAAATGTGGGCACAAGATGCTTTTTCTGATGGACATTCCTTGTGTGTGTACTGCTTAGGTCCAGAACACCTGAACAAGCAGTGTGATATCTGTGAGGCCTTCAATCCTAGGGCTCTCACAGCAAGGAAAAATATGTTGATTCTAAAAGGGATGTTGCCCTCTACTTTCTTGTAAGCCATCTCTGGAGTCCAGCCATCTGCTTCATCCAAACTGAGAGACCACACAAAGAGATCTAGATCTGCTGAGGCTCCATCCTCCTTGAAACTGAAGAGAAAAGTGCCTAGGTCAGATCCAAATTCTCAGATGCCTTACAAGTGTTCAGATCCAATGAAAGTGGTATCCCTGGATCCCAAGACGATTTTGGATCCAAAGTCTTCAAAATGGAAGCCCCTTCCTTGGTGGTCTACTTGCCGTCACCTGATCCGATACCATCTAGGGTACCATCTCCCTTCCTGGAGAGGCTCTCTAGACCATCGTCTTTTGCGTCTTGCCGCTCTTCTAAGAGTTTGACTGAGACAGATGTGGCTAGGATGGTGAGGGAACTGGTCAAGGAACAGGGGCACCCTTATAGTTTTTACCCATACCGCTCAACCTGGAAACATAAAAAATCTGGACAAGTCCCATGAAAAATAGGTACAAATCTGTACGCTGATTAATATCTGATTTGCGTACATAATTACATAACCCCACCCACTCCAGTGGGATTGTGGGATACCAACTTTCAAACGCAAACTGAAGAACAGACAACCACAATATGGTACCAGAGTCCCCCTGCAGCCATTCCAGTGTCCCATTGCCTGGCTATTTCACCCCACTTACCATAAACACTGTGTGCATACTGCTTTTCTTCTACAATGATTATTTGAATTTTTTTAACATTTTGCAGCACAACAATGCAAAAACACTAACAGACATCTGCTAAACAAAGCAGTAATGTCTCACAATGAAAATATAATTGGCATTAAAACTTCTCTGCCCTTGAAACTCGTATCCATTGAAACCCACACCACATCCCAAGAAAATGCATCTGGCCAGTGGTGGATAAAGATTACCTTTGGGCTATTTTCAAATCACTGGCCCCTTGCACACAAAACAAGAAACATACATGTGTTCTTTTCTTTGATACACCTTCCTGACTTTTAATATTAAGTTATATTCCTTGTGTAATACAACACACATGTTAGAGCACATTTTAAATTTATTGTTTGAACATTTTTCCAGTAGGCTGTATTGTAGGCAATGAAACAAAATGCATGAACCAATAATGACACAACTGCCCAATTCAGGACATTTCCATCATAAAAGTCTACTTCCACACCCACGCTATAAATAGAATGACAGTAGTGTAAGCCATAGCCACCTTGCACAGCTTCTCGCACTTATTTTCAGTTTTTTTTTTTTTGGGGGGGGGCAAAGGGTCAAAAACCAGGGACGCATTTTAAACATTGCTTGTATAATTTTGGAAAGTTGCTAGAATAAAATGTTGTTACCACCATGCATTTTACTGGCAAGTCTTGAACCCAGGACCCTATGCACTACAGTCAGAGCAATATACTACTATGCCAAATCAGCAGTTTCCTGAAAAATAGGAAGACTTGAAACTTGATGGCTATCATTTAGTGAATTCAGTTCTCACTTCTCACCATAGCTCTCAACCTCTTGGCACAAAAAAACCTGGACAAAGCCAATAATGGGGGAATACAAATTCAGTTCTCACTTCTCACTCACCATAGCTCTCAACCTCTTAGCACAAAAAACCTGGACAAACAAAGCCAGTAATGGGGGAATACAAATTCAGTTCTCACTTCTCACTATAGCTTTCAACTCTTAGCACAAAAAACCTGGAAAAAGCTCACAAGTGGTGGTGGCTAAGGATAAAATAAATAAAAAATGCTCTAATCTCATCCATGGAATGTTGAAATATGGTAGACAGCTTTGTGCAACAATAAATCTTTTTTTCCTTTTGCAAAGCATTTTTTTTCATCTTGCTGAAATAATTTCTACCACAGCTATTAATTGTTGAGTCATCGCATATTAAGCATGAAAATGAAGACTACATGTTGTAGTAAATAAACAAGAAGGGTCACTTTGTCTGACAAGGCAGCTTGAAGTTTTATGAGGATTAATATCCTTAAAGATGTAACTGATTGGCACATAACAGTGTCTCTCCAATCTAATATCTAGTAAAACTTAATAAGGTCTTTGCATTAGGAGTGCCTCACTGTTCTGAGTACATCTGGGAGGACACAAATTTGGCAGAGAAGGCTGAAGAAGTGCAAGATAAGGAATCCTTAATGTGCAATACATCTTCATAATTGCTTTGCACATCTGTGAATTATGCACAAAATTATTTTCCTTAAGGAAAAGAGAAAGCACAGTAATGTATTTATCACTGACGTCCCCAATTTCCAGGAGACAGTGATTCACTGTGAAAAAATCTCACCCAGGAATAATTCAATGCTTTATTTGAAAAAGTCTTCTGCCAGGAACAGTGCTGAACACCTCACTTGGTAGAAATTCAAAGCAGATGAACAAAAAGAAGAATGCCAATGCAGCTAAAATAGAAGGCAGTTAGACTAATAAAGCTGCAGGCTGTGTGGTACAGAACCAGACAACAGCTCTTTAGTGGAAACATGTTTTCATTATCCACCCAGTTTCCTAAGATATCAATGCAATCCTGAATCATTAAAGTTAATGAAGACAGACTTGAGAGGTGAGTGCCAAGTGACAGTGGATATTTAAGCAGCCCTTCTCAGAGGCTGCATTCTCTGTATGACCAAGGTGAATTAGCACCTGAGTATAATAGCAAGCAGAAGTTAAACTCCTGAGTTTTCTAGCATTCAAACCCAAAATGTACCTTTCACTCTGCAAGATTTTTGAGTAAAACCAAACACATGTACTAAAAAAGTATGCATAGGTAGTATACAGAGGACAGAGGGGAAGAACCTGATAATCACAGACACACACACACACACACACTCTCTTACTTGCTGAGTTTTCTGTCTTGTTCCCCATTCTGAACATAAAGTGCTGCCAGCCTGCCGATAATCCATTTACAAGAGTGCCAATGCTGCCGATAATCCATTAGTGCCGTTCCCGCTTGCATTTGCCGGAAATGATGACGTGAGCTCCTTGAACTCAATTCCGACTGGCTGGTAGCCCTGATGGAGCTGACATCATCGTGCACGTGATGATGTCAGCTCAAACAGGGCCGCAAAATTCGGAAATGAAGGGGTGCCCCTTCATTTGGACCCCAAAACTCGGTAAAAACTGAGTAATTTGGTACGGTTGGGAGGTATGTTCTTACCCCATTGGATCAAGGACTTCCACCAACATCCACTCCTCCTCCTCTTGACTCAAAATATGGGATTAGAGTTATCGGATCTGAGTGCTCCAGGCTTGTCTGTGTTTGATCCCAAGAAGCTGGTTTCTTCAGATTTGACTGATTCTTTGGCTCTGACTTTTTCAGATCCATATGGCTGTCAAGCTGAGGCTTCTATGTCAGATCCGAGGGGGTTCTGTCTACTTTACTCTAAAGTTCTTGGAGCCTTCTCCCCCTCTTGAGCTTCAGCATTTGATAGTTCAGCTCCGGCTTCCTCCTCGGGGAGGTGGCTGCTGGTGGACCAGGGAGTTTCTTGGTCTGTTCCATTGGTCTTCTCTTGCCCAGGGGAAGTAGTGAAGAGGATCATTTCTGCACCTTCAGATCAGGTGGGTCCTTCCCACTTAGCTCCATCCTCGACCACCCAGCTGACACTGTCACTTGATCTTCACCACTGTACCTTCAGATCAAGTGGGTCCTTCCCCCTCAGCTCCATCCTCGACCACCCAGCTGACTGTGTCACTTGATCCTCACCACTCCATGCCACTGATACAGCCAGTCCAAAGCTTCCAGTCTACCCAGTCTGGAATTCTTATCTGTTCTGATACTTCCCTGGATCATCCCACTGAGGAGGTCCCTAAGAAGAGACTGTGTAAGAGGAAACAGCTGGACTCACCCCGAGAGTTTCTCACCATGAATATCGACTTTGATGAGGGAGAGAGTTCTCCCAGATCACCACCTGATGATGTCTCCTTTTGGAGACTTCCTAAAACAGAAGGGTGGCTAGTCTGTCCAAAACCCATCTCCTGAAGAGTCAGTATATTTGGAATCTTTCGGGACTGGCCCTTCTATCTCCTGGGTAGCCCTGCCTGCCGACAAGTTGGTAGATCTAATTTGTCAAAAGGCTTGGAAGAAGCTTGACTCAACCAAACTCATCCCCAGGAGACCAGATAAAATTTATGGCATCTCCAGTAGAAAGGCGCTATTGGAGTAAGGGCATACCGGTTGATGCCTTGGTTGTGGCGATGGCCACCCAAAAGAAACTCAACGAAGAGAGTTCATCTGTTCAGTCCCCAAACAGGGAGTCTAGGACCAGGCCATGAAGAGTTTTGGGAAATGGGTGTATGGTTCAGTGATTTTTGCCATGCGATCACTAAAATTATCTAGCCCACTTCACAAGATTGCAAAGGGATGTACTCCATGAACTTTCCAACTCATTAACAAGGACCACTACTGGCAGGGCCCAAGCATCTGTGGCTCCCCAGTTGACTACCTTACTATCACATGTGAACTCCCCCATGAGGCTCCTCTCCAACACTACTGAAGGTGCCTCACGGATGGTGGGTTCAGGCATGTCCATTAGGATTCATGCCTGGATGTGCCTGTGTGATTTTGTGGAGCCTTTTAAGTCTTCATTCATCAACTTTCCATTTGACAGGCCTTCGCCTTTCGGACCCACTGTGAAAGAAACACTCTCCAAGTGTGAAAAAGTCAGACCTTGTCTGCCATTGGAGTATCGACCCCCCCATGAACCTTTTCAAGGAATCTGTGGGGAAGTCGCAAAATGTGGTTCAAGAAATCTCAAGGTCCATTCCAAGACACATGTGGAACTAGTTCTCCCTGAGCCAGAGAGGGAAATGTTAGTGACAGAAGATGCCCTTGTGGGAGAAGAGGCCCACAGAGTACAGGGTCCAGAGATAACTTCTTTGACAGGTCCTATCAGTGCTCCTGAAAGGAGGCCTGATTGTCTTCCTCTGGAAGCAGTTGGGGGTCATCATGCTCTGCACCAAACAGCCTGGCCAAATAAAAAAATAAACACTTGGGTGTGGAGAATTATTACCAGAGGATATACCATATGTTTTTTTTCCTCCCACCCCTATCGATTACAAAGCTCCCCACTGTTCCACCTAGTCAGATAGAGCCAGCAACTTGGCAAATTCAACAGTTGCTCGAAAAGAGTCTTCCAAGAGGTTCCACTAGAACAAATAGGATCTGGAAGTTACTCAAGGTTCTTTTTAGTTCCACAGAAGACAGGGGACTGGAGATGGATTTTGGATCTCAGTGCACTAAAAACTCGCTTATGCAAACCAAGTTTCAGATGGTCATGGTACAGTCCATTTTACCCTTTCTGGAAGAGGATGACTGGATGTACTCCATGGATGTCCAGGACGCATACTATCACATAAAGATGAACAGGTAGTCCAGGAGGTTCTTGTGCTTCTGAGTGGGAGCCAGTCACTATCAATTCAGGGCTCTGCCCTCTGGTCTCACTACAGCTCCCAGGGTGTGTACCAAATGCATGGCAGTGGTAGCAGCGCATCTAAGGCTGCAGGGAATCTGGGTGTTCCCATATTTAGCTGACTGGTTAATCACTGCCCCAACCAGGCATCAGTTGGTACAAGCAAGAGACCAGGCACTGAGAACTTGGTTTAAATCTTGGAATCACCGTAAATCACAGTAGATGAAACTTGCAATCCACCCTAGAAGCTGGAATTCATAGGTGCAATCTTCAGCACACAATCATGGTTGCATTGCTTCCATTGTCACAAATACACAATCATGGTTGCATTGCTTCCATTGTCACAAATACAGACTATCAGAGACCAAGTCAACAAGGTCATTTGCAGTAGAAAGACTTCCGCCAGAATGGTTTTACAAGTTCTAGGTTCGATGTCGGCAGCCATAATCCTAGTGCCCCTAGCAAGGTATCACATGAGAATATTACAATGGATACTCCAGAGAGGATGCTTTCTTTTCAGTCACCCTATGTTCACGAAGATAAGGGTGACTCAAATATGCAAGAGTTACCTCTCATGGTGGATGCAGTCTTTCTAGCTCCAACAAGGTTGACTGTTCATACTTCCTCAGCCCAAGGCCATAGTGACCACTGTAACTTCCCAGATTGGGTGGGGGGATATTACCTGGGGAAGATGGTCTAAGGCATTTGGTCCCCCGAAGAGGCCAATCTGCATATCAACATTCTAAAGATGAGAGCGGTGCTTCTGGCATTGCAAGCATTCCAAGACACTCTCCTTCTCAGGGCATTTGTGATTCAAACGGACAATTTACCAGTAGTTTGGTATATCAACAAACAAGGAGGAACCAAATCTTACCCCCTGTGTTGAGAAGCTCAGAGTGTGGCAATAGGTGATGGTCTTCAATCATTTTCTGATGGCAATGCACATTCTGGTGAAGTCCACTGATAGACAAACTCAGCAGGTCCACCCTACTACCTTATGAGTGGTCCCACGAGCACAAGGTGGCGGTAATGATCTTCTGTCAATGGGGTCAGCCTTGCTGCGATCTTTTTGCAACCTCCCTAAACAACAAATGCAACAGCTTTTTTGCCCTAGTCCCCCCCCCAGTGGGGGAGTCCCTGAGGGATGCTCTTTTCCACTTTTGCCCCCCCCCGGTCCGTTAAACACCTATCCCCCAATTCCCTTGATTTGCAAGTTTCTACAGAAAGCAGCCAGATTGAAGAGCAGGGCCATCCTCATTGTACCTAATCGGCCTTGACGAGTATGGTTCCCCTTATTTTGGCCTCATCTTCTGTCCACAAATTGGATTCTGGATCCAACTCTAGACCTTCTGTCCCATCTGACAGGACTGTGTCACCTACATTCCAAGCCTCAGACTGACAGCATGGTTTCTCCAATTCTTCTGGTGGCTAGGCAACATATGCTTTCTTCCCTGGTCCATTCCATTTTATTATCCTCCCATAAGCCGTCCACCAGAAAATTGTACAAAAGCAAACGTAAACATTTTATTTTTTTGGTGGAACAAAATGACATAAATCCCTTTACAGCTCCTCTTCATGCAGTCTTTGATTTTCTAGCTCAGTTGTTAATGACCATGCAAGTTCATCTATGATTAGGGTGCAGTTAGCAGCGATTTTCAAATTTCCATATTCAGGAATTCTACTTTGGCTTCCTCTAAAATTTGCAAAGTATTTTTGAAGGGTACTCTGCTGCTCAGACCCCCTTTTAAACACCCTGTTCCCCCATGGGATTTAAGTCTACTACTACAAGCCTTGACTCGGTCTCCTTTTGAACCTGCAGCTAAATGCAGCTTAAATTTTTTTATCTTAAAGCAGCCTTTCTGGTTGCTATAACTTCGGCTAAAGGAATATTAGAACTTCAAGCATTGTCATCAAAATCTCCTTACTTAGTCTTTCATAAGGATAGGGTTACCTTGCGTACCAATGCTTCCTTTCTACTGAAGGTGGTGCCAGAATCCAATATTAACCAGACCATTAACCTCCCCATATTCTTTCCAAATTTCAGTAACAAAGGAGAATACTTGTTGCATTACTGGATGTACACAGACAGTTACGTTTTTGCTTACACCGTACGAAGGATTTGAGGAAAGCAAACCAACTTTTTATTTCATTTGCACATCATAGAGTGGGGGAAGCTGTCACTAAAGTTTTTATAGCTAGATGGATTATGGAATGTAGTTTCTTTTTATATACAAAAAGTTGAATGTTCCCCTCCAGAGACATGTAAAGGCTCATTCTACTAGATCCATGGCTGCTACATCTGTTTTCCTAGCTAGAACTTCCATGGATGATTGGTGCAGCTGCTACTTGGTCATACCCACATACCGTTATATATTGGATCTGGTCTCAAGGAAAAGAGCTGCCTTTAGTTCGGCCGTTCTCAGGAACATCCTTCCTTGGGGCCCACCTAGGGCTCAGGTAGCTGAAGACTCTGTCCCATATGTTGAGAATGAATGAAAATTGACAACATCAGATAAAGAAGTTATGTTCTTACCATAATGTTCCATTTGTGTTGTCCATTTTTTATTCCTCCTCTCCCTCCCTCCCCTATAGGAAGAAGCAAGTACATGAGGACACATTAGACACTTTACGTTCCTTAGTGTTGAATTCCAGTGAAGGCGCTTTGTAGGGTTTTCTATTTCTTCTGCTTTTTCCGTATCGAGCCATATGTATTGTCTGAGGGGAATGGGGACCAGACCGTCATGGGTAGGGAGGAGCTTGAGAGTTTGTACGCTTCCGTGAGCTGCAACAGCGGCTGAATCGTATCAGAGTCCCATATGTTGAGGATGAATGAAAACGGACAACACAGATGAAAAGTTATAGTAAGAACATAACTTTATTTATTTAACATTTGTTTACCGGGAAAGTCCGACTGGACACAGGTCCTTTTTCAGCAGAGGCCCGGGGAGAAAAGCTCCATGGGTAACAGTAAATTTTCATGCACACATTACAATAATCAAAAAGTATAAAGTAAACAATGTAGTATACATAAAAACATACAAATAGTACTAGTTATGTTCAAAGCCCAGGTTCTGTTGTCAAGATGTAACAAATTTGTAAGTATGACTTTTATGTCAAGATATAAGGTTAAGAGAGGTCAGTAGGAACAAAGGATTAAACACCGGGGAGAAGTTGGATATACTTTGTGTATACTCTGCTGTATCAGAGCACTCATGAGGGGTTAGTACAGGAAAATAGCCACTTATTTTTTAGATGAGCTTTAAGTGATGGCTTAAAGTGGTTAGTGGATGAGATTGAGAGAATGTTAAGAAATTCACCTAAGGTGTGAAACAGGGTGATTCTTAGCATCTGTTTCAAGAAACACATGATCGTGATTGGGTCAGCGTTGTTATGTATTCAAATCTGGGTGGCATAATATATTAAACAAAATGAGAAAAATTGAATTATTAGGTTAGGGGGCTTATTTTCACCAGGGCTTAATGATCAGTTATGAGCCACCTGTCACTATACATCCTTTGGTATTTAAATGCAGTAAGTTTGTACTTTAGATATGGCACTCGTGAAGGCAGTTATGCCGGTACGCTAAGTTATTTTTCCCAGTTTTGGGTTATGGCATTTTTTCTATAGATTTCATCGTAAAATATGGCATACTTTTCAGAAGAATGGTTGCTTCAGTAAGAAGCATGGCGATTTATTAAAAAAAAAATGGATTGCTGACTTTGTGTGCTGGCCTCTTCTTTTTTGTTTTCCAGTACTTGGCTTTTTGGGCTGTGCACCATACCGTACTTGTGTGGATCTTTTGGGTTTTACTTTTATTACTTATTCAACACATGGATTTCAAGAAATTCGTCTTGAAAGCAGAGCAAAATGAAGCTCAATAGGTGACTCTTTGCTTCCTTGTGAAGAATACATAAGGAGTAGTTTTATAATCGGTGGTTCAGTCATAATTCCTTGTAGTTTATGGAGCTCTACCTGCTCCGTGTGCTACTAGTTACAGAAAAAAAGTGTAGGATTCTGAAGTGTCTGACATCCTTGAAAGCCATAAATGCATAGTGCAGTCAGAGACTGCAGGCAGAAGTGAAGTGTACATCCAAGTTAACAGCTTTAAAAACCTGTTGGACACTTCACTTTTATATAAAAAGTGTGACCTAGTGGTGTCTAACAGCTTTTAAAGCTGTGAAAATGCTTCAGAAGTTTTTTCTGTGGTGGTTGTTATTATGTTATGTTATAGCACAACACTAGAGCTTAACAGCACCAAAAAGTGCTTAATGTATAGTGCGATTCCCTGATCATAACCAGCTTATGTATTTGATACATGGATGCCAAAAAAATTCACTTGAAAAGTGAAGTTGAGGAGGTGAATTTCTTGGCATCCATGTTGAGAACACATAATAAAGGTTGTGATTAGCAACACCTTATCATAATTTGTTGTAGTTCTTGGAACTTTATCTGGTCCATCTACTACCAGTTACAGAAACAAGTGTAGAAGTGCAGAAGGTATTGTATGTTTTATTGACTTTCATTGCCAAACAGGCAGCAGGTAGAAAAGAACTATTCTTATAAAGCACCAACAGCTTTAAAAAGATTTTAGATACTTCAGTTTGCCACACTTTTGTTAATAATTGTGGTAGGGCAAAGTATCCAAGAGCTTTCAAAGCTGTTTTAAATTCTGCTGTTTGCTGTTTGGAACAAGCAGCTGCTAATTCCTAGTGCAAGACCTGATCTTAGCAGTACTTGGGATGTTAAGCATCTTTCTGACATTAAAATGTTAAACAGGAGTCTTTCCCAATAGAAGAGTATAATCCCCATGCGCTATGCATTGCAAAACTTTTGAGCACTTTTCTTGCATCAGAAAGGTGCTTAACAAAGTTGTCTTTTTTTCCCCAAGAGTATAATTGTGGAGTTTGTACACTACATATTGACTATGACTTGCGAAACCTATTCATAATTCTTTATAATACATGGAGTTTTAACTGCTGCAGTATATTGACAATTAGAAAGAAAAAAAAAAGTATAGACGTATGAAGTATTTTACAACTTTGAAAGTAGTAACATACTTAGTGATGCCAAACACAGACCATGGTTAGAGTGCATCTCTGATGTCAGATACTACATTTTTTATTATACCTTTGTTTTGTTGTGTGTTAGTTTTCAGAGCTGTCCGGTTTCTCCCATGCAGGATCTGTGCTGGTTGTGTGGCAGACAGAATAATAGGGAGACAAAGCCCCTCAATAGGAACAACCTTGAAAGGTACATAACAATAGAAGTGCATAACAACCTTTTTATGCATATGTCAGATGTGCAAAAGTACAGAACAGGATTATATTTTGCAGTTTTCTGAGTGGTATCATATTGTTTCATGAATTACATGGTTATTATGTACTATTTTAGTGTTCCAAAAAGTGTCGACAAGGTTAGTTTTTTGATGATTTCTGAATGTTATCAACATGCTCCATGCATTACAGGTGTATTATTGACAACAGAGTCCTATTCTGTACAGTATGTAGACTTTGAGACCTGTCATTTTTTTGTATGGCATATCCGCTTCAGATTATTTATATTGATCAGATGTATAGAGGTTGTGCATGCAAATGTGGAGTAATTCCAGGCAACTGCTGTTAGTCACGTATCCTTTTGTGTGTCCCTTGCAACCACAGTAACTTTAGCAGTGAAGATTGAAAGGACTCTGGGATTACCAGGTGATATTGTTAAGAGGTAAGGGAATTATTGAGAGTGTAGGATTGTGTCTTGTCACATCTGGCACAATGTTGTGTCTTTTGGCTTTTCCTGGTTAGGGGTCGCCACAGCGGAACTCCGGTCCACTAATGATTGGTAGTTTGATTTTTTACGTGCCGAGTTACCAGCCCTGATGCACAACCTTCAACGAAGGTACACCCATTCACGCATGTCTCCACGCAGAAGACGCTCTAGCTGAGAATTGAACCGGACAGCGTCTTACTGTGAGGCGACAACGCTACCGCAGCTCCACTTGTCACATCTGGTACAATAACAAAACATAAAAAATATTTTGCAAGATTAGCTTTTTGCATGCTTTGCTTTAGACAAACCAGTGTTACTAGATGCAAAAAGAAACTGTAATTGATAGTTTGTAATTCTGGTTGACTGCACCATTTGTATTGCTACAGTATTTTCTTCTTGTATTTTACAAATACATTGGTATATGCTGCATAAAGGCAATGCCAACATTCCTTCTGAGATCAGTGCAGGAATACATACTGTAATCTCATATCACATTACCACACCCTATTACTTAGGACATAATGGGTATTTCTTTGTGTGGAATCAGACCATGACAGTAATTGGAAATTTTAGCAGGCTGCTTTCCACGGCCTGTCCATAGAGTAACAGAAATGCACACCCCAAGATAAAATATGTAATCATGTGAGACATTTCATCCAGCTATAGCACATTTTTTCTCTATTTGTTTATTTTGATTACAGGACTGTGCAGCTGTTTAAGTGGAGGCTTGATGAGAAATGCTCTAATATCACATTCAGATACAAACTTGTAATATAGAAATGTCAGAGACATGTTCCTTATAGGTGTATGAGGGAGGTATTGTGCAGAAGTTGGTTTTTACATTTACAGTTTCACATGTGCTAGGTATTTGAGACTATGTGGTCACTGATAATTGTTGACATTGTGAATGTGATAGCTTACAAGTTAATTTGCAGACCTTAATGAATTTCAGTTATGTATCTTATGCACAGGTCCATAATGCAGTATTTCACATTTTTGAAATTCTGGATTTGGTTATGAGTAGACAGTCTGTTACATACTGTGTTCATAATCCTGAATAACAGACAGTAAGGAATTGGGTTATTCCAAAAGTGCATTGCCATTTTAAATGTAGTTTTAGTCCTCTTTTGAATGAATTCCAGAACTGTAGTTTGTGCATTTGATTTGGCTGGCTATTCTAAAGTTTTGTGATGTTTATATACACCTACATTATACCTATTTTTCTTGCAAGTCCATGGACTTTTAGAAATTAACTGAACTGAATTGTTAGGGGTGCCAAATTAAAATAAGGCTTTAACAGTTTTGGGGGGATAATTTTAATTCTAAAGAAATCTGAGACCTATTGGGGAATATGAATGCTCTGTTTTACTTTGTAGTTTTATCCAGCCTAGCTCAGTGTTGGCCCCTAAACGTGTGCCTAATGGTGAATTTGTATCTTGTGATCTGCTGGGTCAAGTTTGGTGTTTAGTTGTACACTGAGTTCAGTGTACAAGAATTGTTCCAAGTACAGTAGAGCTTCAGTAATATTTATTAAAGACTCTGAAGTGAGAGTTTCTTAATTTGCTCAAGCAATATCGGTCTTAGTTTTGTTTAGCTGCCCATTTTGTAACTGGTTTAATGGTGTCCGTTTACTTGGATAAGCAAAAGTGATACATTCTGCTGATGCCACAGTGTTTTTTATTGCTTTACTGCTGACTCCTGCCTTTTCACCCAAGTGCTCTGTACTGTTTGTTTTTCATTAACAAAGTTATGTGCTAGTTAGTGTTCTGTGCTGGTGAACGTATGGAAATGAAATGAAATGTAAGGGCAGGATTTCTGATCCCTAATTCTGTATCTCCATTGCTACCTCAATTTCTAACTAATCCATCCATTATTTATATAATATGTAACTTCAGAGCCTAAATAGATACAAAAATGTATGTATTGTGTGCAGCACAACACAACTAGTAATAAATTACAGAGCTCTTTCTTTCCCTAAATTGACAATGCAGGTATAGAGAAACCAAGTTCCATTTTCTTGAAGTCTTGTGTTTCAGCTGCTGTATTTCACAGAAATTGAAAGAATGTTCATGATGGCACTGATTGTAAAGTATGAAGTCTGGTTTATTTTGAGATGGCAATAAGACAATACAGCTATCACTGTTGCAGTATTCATCACCTCTGGGATCTCCTGCCAAGGATAGCACAACATATCGCCAGTATACCAAAGCCTTTATGACCTAGGGAGCATCGTACATCAGACGTATGCTCCTCATGCAACCTTGGGGCATAAAGGTGACATATGTACACTCCCAACTCAGAATTTCTTTGCTGCCAGTCTGAACACCATTGTTGTGCATCCATCTGAACTCCCTTCACTTTGCTGGTTATACCAAGCCAACATCTTTCAAATAAATACCCGATTGAAGTTCTTCTTTCCTTTTTCTTGTATTGTTCAGAGGGTTGCATGTCATCCAAGAAAGGGAAATATCAGTGTGCGAGGTAGATTCCCCATAAAGACCACCACAATAGGTGCTTGTTTTGTTTAGGTGGATCAGAGAACCATCATCTGTGTTCCATATGTCAGGCTTTTGTTGCCAAGGTTTTGCGTAGCCACCTTTCTTCACTTTCCATCTACCTTGAGAAGCAACATCTCAAGCTTTTGTCCCAAGGTACCATGGCAGAATCCGCTCACCCAAAGGTGCAGTTGCTGCTCAAGAAGAAGGCCAACATGTCTAGGCTTGAGTTGGCTGCTGTCTAGCCTCTGCTGGCTGTGTCTCTCTTTAGGTGAGTGAGAACTCAAGAGGGCAGCCTGGTATTGCCATCAGTTTCTTCTGCTGTGACCTTCTGAGACACTGGCATGGAACCTGCTTCTTGCATGTGCTCAGAGGTCTTGCAGACATCCTCCATAGAATATACGAAACAGGAACACAATCACTGTAGGTTTGAAAAGTTCTTTAATTCTGGTACCTCGGCCTTCGCCTTCTCCTGGAATACCATCCTCCATAGACCTTGAAAGCAAACCATGGCTGATTATTTTCAAGGGGCCTAAATGGATTCCTGAGATGCTTGTTTGGGAAGAGGTGCCGGGTACCTTAATCGAATCCAGCCAGGGGCACCAACCTCCCCGTTTTGTCAGAAGACATCTCGGTGAAGAAAAGGCAGACAAGTAAACCTGTGGTGTCTTATCCCAGGGATCCACAAAGGGAATGGCATTGATTTCATTGGCATCTCCTCAGGGGGTTTCAGTTCCTACACCTCCTTAGTTCTCCACCTCTAAGTGATCTAGGGACCCACAGTCTTGGATTCTGACTCTGAGGCTGACTCCCTAGCCTATTCCTCTCAATTACTTTCACCTTTAGATTGTCTCAGAGGAGGAGGAATCTATCAGTCCTGATTCTCCTTTGGGAGGAGCTTTCCTTTAGTGACATGGTCCTGTGTATGATGGAGCTTTTCAAATGGGATTGCTCCCAAGTATCATATGGCCAGAATAGGTATTATGAGTTGTTACAAATGGACTCTCTTAAACCTTCAACTGTCCCTCCTGTGTTGGCTGTTCTGAGTACCCTTTTTCCTAAACAAACTGATCTATAAGGTGCCTGATGCCTGCAAGTTTGTGTAAGTGCCCTTCATCTGATTCTGCAGTGATTTCTGGATCTACTGATAAGCCTTTTAAGGTGTTGCCTTCTTCCAAGCTCTTTCCTTCAGATAAGGACAGTAAAGCCATGGAGAGGATTGGCAAAAAGGTGTACACTTTGGCTACTTTAGCCTTCAGGGCCATCAATTACCAGACTTATATGAGAAGGTACATCCTGTCTCTTCTTTCCCAGATTGGGAAGATTGTTTCTGATGTGCCCTAATTTGAGGGTAAGGTATCAGCTCTCTCCTCACTTAGTTCCACTTCTCAGCTTGCTCAACACTCAATTAAATGCAGCTAAGATGCAGCTGACGCATCTTCTAGGTCTGCTGCCTCTGGCTCCATGATGAGGCACTACTCCAGGCTTCGCCAGATGATATCAAAGAAGAACTTCTGGATACTCCTGTGAATAACCAGAATTTGTTTGATACTGCTGTGGCTGACCTTTTTAAGACCTTACAGAACCAAGGTGAGGTCATGAAAGATTTGAAGGAGATTTTTGTCTTGCCTATTCCCACGTTTCAGAGGAACTGTCCTAGTAAGACGGCTTTTTATGTAGGCTACCTAGACAGTCTTTCAAAGGTAAGAAGGCTCTTGGGAGTGTTTTTCCCTGATAAGCCCGCTTGAATGCTCAGGCCCCAGAAGTAGTCCTTTTCCTAACAAATCTGCAGCCATCTGACTCTCTGCCCTCCTTTCCTCTCAGCCAGGTTCCCTTTTCCCTCAGGCCTTCTCTTTCTGTCCCAGTTTGGCAGCTGATTACCACAGACACCTGCTTTATCTCCATTATCTGGCAGGGCTACTTTATGACCTGGAAGACCCTTCCCCTCCTTTTCCAGTATTTCTCAACCACCTGCAGAGTAACTTCATAATTTTTCAGGGATATAGCAAGGTCTGCTGGGCCGGGGTACTGTTCAACTGTTTTTGCAGACAGAGAGGGGATTGAGTTTTTATTCCAGGATGTTTCTGGCCCTAAGGAAAGGGGTTTCTTGGAGACCTATCCTGGACCTTTCTTTTCTGAACACCTTTGTCCTAGTGCCTTCATTTTGGATTTTCTCTCTCTTCAAACTCTTGTTTCCTCTTGCCCCCCCCCCCATGCCTTTCTGGTCTCCTTGGATCTGAAGAACACTTATCTTCACATTCCTGTCAACCCTCGATTCAGGAAATATTTATGTTTCTCTGTATTGTTCTCTCGTTTTCAGTTCTCTGCTTTGCTGTTTGGGTTTTTCAACATCCCCAAAGGTGTTCAAATATCTAGCCAGGTCTACTTGAGTAGATGGAAAATCCATTTAATCGAATCTTTCTTAACCGAGGACAACACTGAAAACGAATGTTCACATCACTGGAATTTTAATCCGGGAAAGGAAGCAGTTGACAAACAAGGGGAAATTTGCTCTTTTTCACACTATAGTGCAGTCTTGGAGTTGCCATATTTAATTTAGGGGGTGTTGGGGGTGAAGGCCCCCACTTGGGTGGGTTTGACATGCTTCTGTGTGTGTGTTTTTTTTTTAAATGCTGGCCAACTGTCTCCTTTCCCTGATTAAAATTCCGATCATGTGAACATTCGTTAAAGTAAGGTTTAGGTGTTGTCTTCTTGGTTAAGTAAGATTCGATTTGAATGGATTTTCGGTCTACTCAGGTAGACCTGTCTAGCTCTATAGTTGCCTTTTACAGGCTTCAGGGTATTCAAATATTTCTTTATCTGGATGACCTGTTGCTTCAGGCTCCATCCCATTTCACACTGGTGCAGAATCTTCATTTTACCCAGTTTCTGTTGCACAGCCTGGGGTTCACTGTCAACCTTAAGAAGTCAATGTTGACTCCTATCTCAGGATCGCATTTTCCTAGATGGCAGATTCCAGACTGGTGTGATACTGATATTTCTTTCTGCCTCCAAGGTTTTGTCCTCCACAAATCATTTTCTTTCCCTGCTTTCCCATCCTCTGTTTTGGCCAAATTATATACGCATATTCTTATTGACTCTTGGGACTTATTAAAGAAACTAAATCAAGTGTCTTTTCAATCCCATTATACATTTTTTATTATAGATGTCAAGGACCTTTTTTCTGTCATTCCGCATAGCTTAGGACTAGACTGGTTTGAGTATATGTTGATTGAATTTAAGTTTTTGTCCAACAATGAATTTAGACTAATTCTGGAGAACATTGACTTGGTTTTAAAAAATAATTTCATTTACTTTCAGGACGAAATTTATCAACAGGTAGATGGGGTTGCAATGGGGGCAGCCTGTGCCCCCATTTTTGCAAATATTGTTATGCTTTTCTGGGAATTACATTTTGTCTTCAAGTCACCTTTTATGACCAATATTATCCAATATTATTGCTTTTTGGATGATATTTTGATTGTATGGGGAGGTACACAGGAAGAGGCCTTGGTGGCATTACAGTATTTTAACGAATCCACTACGTTTCTTCGTTTCACACATGAATTTAATAAGGATGAAATACACTTTCTGGATTTAACTATCAAGAAGGATTACAGTAATAGAACATTTATATCTAGTATTTACAGGAAGGCTTGTTTTTCGAATGCCTACCTTCATTACAATAGTAACCATCCTCCATTACAGAAGAGGAACATTGTCAAAGGACAGATGGTAAGGGTGGCACGGATGACAACAAGATATGAGGAATTAATTAAGGAATTAGACTATGTACAAAATTATTACAGGAAAGAGGTTACCCCAATTCCATTATTTCTCCTTTTAAAGTAAGAAATATTACAGGGTTGGGGGACAAAATATATTCCCTTACTAAATATGGAGACAACAAGTGGGCACACCATTATGGAAAACAATTTGGAAGATGTTGACCATGTAATTCCCAATATGTCTGTAGAAACTCCTTTTTTGGTTATGACATACACTGCCAACACTAATTTAGTAAAAAAGGTCATTAATAGGACCTGGAATATGTTTAAGAGTATGCCTAACAGTGCAGGTATATTTGACAGATGTTTACGTTATAGTTTCAGAAAAGGGGCAAATTTAAAAACTATTTTTGAGAGAAAATGGCAAGGGGAGGATAACAACAAAAGAAAGGGTACATTCTGCTGTGGTAAGTGCCACCAATGCACATTCATGGCTAACGCGGATGAAATTAAACTACCCACTATTAATTTTGTATTGAAAGGAAAAGGTTATTGTACATGTTATACTAGTGGAGTAGTTTATCTAGCGTATTGTACTTTTTGTTGAGCACATTATGTAGGGAAGACTGAAAGGCATCTGCGTCGAAGGGTATACGAACATACATATGATATTACCAGGAAGAAGGAAGAAGGAAACCAATGCCCTTTATAGGCATACCTTAACTTGTGAACAGGCTACTTACAAATTTTGGGTTTTGGAAAAGGTGCTAAAAAACAGTAGAGGTGGTGATTGGGAGAACCAGCTCAGTTACAGGGAGCTTATTTGGCAACTGAGACTGGATTCCAATACACCCCTTGGGTTGAACGATCATATGTCCCTTTTACCAGTTTTAAAACTAAGAGCCAATAAAATTAAAAGGAAAATACAAGACAAGGCTTAAAACCAGAGGGAATTATTTAACTAATGATGAAGTTACATTACATTATATTATATTATATTACATTATATTTATATACATTTTATATATCAGTCATATTTATTTTACAGATTGTATATTATACATGTACATTGATTTTATATATATTGATGTTTAAATTAGATATTAGATATGTAGGTGATTTTATGAGCTTTTTATTTTGTGATCTTGTATAAAATATAGTATTAGGTGTACAGTTTAGCATACTGAATGTAAGTCAATATGTGAACAACATGTCTTTCAAGCAAACAACAATTATACCACTATGTTTCCTTAAATTTCAATGTGGTAGGGAATCAAATTGAATGATTGATTAATTGGATTAGATAAATTAATCAAATGGACAATATATATAGGTGTGGTATATGATGTATTGCTTTGTTCTGAAGAAGTTTCCGTTTATTGTGGAAATGAAAGCGCTTAACTTATGTCAATTTTTTGCTGTGCATTAAAACATCGTGATTTATTATACTGGACTGGACTGAAGAGTCTGTTTACGGTGACGTTTTGTGGGGCAGCCTTCATTGAGTTCTGTTACGGGATTGTACATCTTTTATCCATTCATTTTCCCGTTTTCCATCTTGTATATTATCATTGGCCACGGAGTTTCTCAGAGCTCTGAGGTTCATGGCCTCCACTATTCCCATGCTTCGCTGGACCAGGCTTCATATGAGGAAGTTCCAGTGGTACCTACAATCAGTGTGGCTTCAACACCTCCAGCTGCTGGACCATCTCTTTCCTCTGCTTCCTTGTCTCAAACTGAAGTTTCTCTAGTGGATACGGCAGCTATTTCTCAGTCCAGGTGTTCCTTTCCACGCTCCACAGCCATCTCAGGAACTCTTCACAGACGCATCGAAGCTGGGGTGGGATGACGCTTCAGGCACCCAGAAGGTACAGGACCTTTGGTCCCTTCAGCAGAGGGTTTATCACAGGAATATCAAGGAAAAGCAGGCTCTCATTATGGCCCTTCAAGCTTTTCGTGCACCCTGGGTCTCTTGAAGGTTTATGTGGGTAACATCACAGTCATGTGGTACATCAACAAGCAAGGGGGCATGAGGTCTTACCTTCTTTGCAGGTTGACCTTTCAAGCATGGGAAATTGCTATCATTCTGCAAGCCACCCTGCAGGCAGTCTGTGTACCTTCACAGTGCAAACTTGTGGCAAATTCTGTCAGAAGATCCAAGATACAGCCTCACAAATGGATGCTTCACAGGGTTGTGTTTCTGGATATAGTTCATTGGAGGGTATTCTTCAAGTGAATCTCTTTGGCTGCCTCTGAACAAGAAACTCCTTTAGTTCTGTTCCAGAGTCCCATATCGTTTGGCTTGAAAGGTGGATTACCTTCCAAGATTAAGACAGGACATGTTCCTGTATGCCTTTCCTTTCCTTCTCTTTTTCCAAGGGTCCTTCACTAAATTGAGAAGGGCTCCCCAAAAGTCTTGTTGGTGACCCCCTTTTGGCCCAAACAGCATTGGTTCCCCCTCTTATTCCATCTGGCTAGGAGTAGTCTTTGTAAGTTACCGCACCACATGGATTGTTTTACACAGGACAAAGGAACTCTCATTCATCCTCATCCATTCACTCTTCAACTGATACTTTGGTTGATAGCATTTTGATTCCTTTCTGACACCAGTTTTGTGAGGAATTGCTTAGAGTCCTGTAGGAGTTCAGGGAACCCAATACCAGAAAAATCATATATATCCAAATGGAAGAGATTTTCTGTTTGGTGTCTAACATCACCAGGACCCTATTTCAATGGGGATTCCCTTGTTTTTTTCCTACCTGTGTGAACTGCTGCATGCGGGCTTGGCATTGTCTTCAGTGAAGCCCACTTATCAGCCATTTCTGCCCATCTGCCACTTACTCTTCCTTTGGCCTCTAAGTCAAGCAGCTTCTTAAAGGTGGCCTTCATATTAGACCCCCCAAGAAAGCTCATTCCTCCTTCTTGGGATCTTAATTTTGTTCTTGAATAGCCAAGTTAGGGCCCTTTTGAGCATGTGGCTTCTCCTTTGTGACATTGCACCTGGAAGACTGTTGTTTTTATTGGTTGCTTTAACTTCTGGCAAAAGGGTTTCTGAACTACATGCTTTGGCAGTATCTCCCTTTTTTGGCTTTTCATAGAGAGAGACTGTGTCTCTGTAGAACTTCTTGTTTTATGCCCAAGATGGTTAATGAGCTGTCCCTTAATCAGTCTATCCAGCTTCCTTCTTTTTTTCCCTTCTCCGCAATCTGCTAATGAGAAGGATCTTCATACCTTGGGTTTGCATAGACAGCTCAGCAAAGGCCTTTCGTAAAGCTGATCATCTTTTTGTTTCTTTTCATGCCAGGACATTGGGTTTGGCAATGTTTAAGCAAACCATCTCCTCCTGGATTTCCAAGACTATTTCTTTTTGTTACTGTTTTCATGATGAGCAGTTGTCTGCTTCCATGAAGGCTTATTCTACTGGAGCAGTGGCTGTCTTTAGGGCTCTCTCCATCTTCAAAGGTTTGGATATCAACTCCATCCTTGAATCTGTTACTTGTTCTTTGGTTCACACATTCACAAAAATGTTACAAATGGGATGATATTGCCAGGGCCAGGGCAGGTTTTGCTAAGGCTATCCTGCATGGGTTTCTGGAGGGCTTCTCCTCCCTGCCTTCATGGTAGCTTTTGTACTCTCCCAGAAGTAATGAATACTGCAACAGTGATATGGAAGAACATAGTACAGTTGTATAAAATCTTTAACAGTAGCTGTCCTTATTTTCACTGTTGCAGTATTCACTCCCTCCCTCCCGCCACCTTTCTCTTCTTTTTGCATGGGTGGTATTTTTGTACTGGGCAAGAGGTTCCTGTCCTTCTCTCCATCCCTTCTTTTTTTTCTGGATGTACATGTCCTCCTTTCCACTGTAGGGTCCTAGTTCTCCTGGGACACTTCAGTTCTGAGTTGGGAGCATATGTATGTCAGCTTCATGCTTTATGCTTGTGTGGGGAGCATATGTCTAACGTACTGGTAATAAAAGCTTTGGTATACTGGCCAGTTGTTGGGCTATCCTTAGCAAGAGATTCAAGAGGTGGTGAATACTGCAACCGTGAAAAGAAGTATGCCTACTGTTATGGTAGGATTTCGCACAACTGTACTTTATTTAATACGTTCTGCAGTCTTGATGGGAGATACCTGGAAAGATGTGGAATCCCGACCACCAGCACTCTGTGAACTTTTTATTTATTTATTTTTGTATTTTATGGGATGTTCTTATACTGATTATTCCAGAAAAGATGCAAAGCCCTGAAGTCAAATTTGTTTTAAATGAATCACATTCACTTTACTAGTTTTAACAGTTTTAGACTTTCTTTGACACAAGGTACACGTAAGGGAGTAATGCTACATGGAGAGTCCCAGAAGCAGTGCTAATATTTGTGTTTAAATAAATTGAAGGAAAAAGGACCAGGCTAGGAAGGAGTACTGGTAGACTAACAGATGCTAGGAAAGGAATTGCAAGCTTCTGGAAAGTGACTTGGTAGGTGGCACGAAGAGACTATATATCGGGTTGCAAGACCAATACAGAAAGATAAAAAAGATAGATACCCTTCATAAAGGATGTCATTAACAACTTGCTAACCCTTCCACAGGACATCAAAGGCAGATGGAAGGAGTACTTTTAGCAGCTTCTGAATAAAGAAAACCCCACAGAAGCTGTACTGCCCCAGACATGGTTTACGAGAAGCCCAAACTAGAAGAAGTACGAATAGCACTAAGTTAAATGAAGTCAGGGAAAGCAGCAGACTTGGATGAGATCACAGTAGATATGATAAAGATGCTGGGTGAGATAGGAAGAAATGGCTCCTAAGGGTACTCATAGCAATGTGGAGAGAAAAGCATATCCCAGATGACTGAAGAATAAGCAGACTTGTGCCAGTATACAAGAACAAAAGGGACATTCCATATCTGTGGGCAGTACAGAGGTATCAAACTCCTGTCACATTGCACATCCGTTTATCAGTCACCCTCTCCAGAACTTTCATGCAGAGTAGTAGAAGGTAAGATGGGAGATGAGCAATTTATATTTGGATCAGGATGCAGCACAACTGACCCAATGTCTGCAGTGAGACAGATAGTTGAGAAGAAGCTAGAGATGAGGAAGAGTGTCCCAACTGGGCATTCCTAGACTTGTAGAAAGCATATGACAAGGTCCCAAGAAAGCTGATTTGGACAGTACTATGGCGGTTCAAAATCCCAGAAACATTGGTAGAATTAGTGCAGGCTATGTACATGACCAGTGACTGAAGTATGAGCAGTGTTTGTTCTCACAGAGGGGTTCCCAGTGGGAGTGGGTGTGCACCAGGGTTCAGTTCTGATCCCACTGCTGTACGTACTGGTTATGGGACTACATTAGCAAACAGGTCGGAGGGGACAAATCAACAAAATGTCTGTATGTAGACAATGTGGCATTACAGGCAGACATTGAGCAAGAATGTCAGCAAAGGATAGGGGAATGGAATGAAATGCACAAAGCAATGTAGAACAAAAACAAGCTGCCAAACAAAGGTTCTACTAAAAAAAAAACAGCACAAACAGAGTCTCGGACACAGTTTAGCTTAAGCACTTTCATTCTTTTTAATAAATTAAGAACATCAGAATCTAAAAAACTAAAGCAACACCAAAATTTAAAAATGGTAACGTGAAAGTCATGTGATCAATGCTAAACAGTTGTCTCATACTCAGAATGCATTTCTTAAAGATGCAGTGTTAAAATGATTAAAAATTGCAAACATTTAGCATAGATATGACTGAATAGTACCTTATTATAGCCAGGGTATACTCATAAATCCTCCATGATAACTTCCTGATTGTCTTGTCCACGTAATAACTCGGGCAAGAATGGCCCAAATCTGTATCCCTTCACAAGATGATCAGATCGTCTATGAGCCTTTTGTAGAACACAACCTTCTCAAACAAAAAGTGGGATTTAAAGTATTTCTGTTACCACCATGGCATCACAAGATGGTCACTTACAAGAGTGAACAATTTGAAGTGTTTGTTAGAAAATCATTCCTCCATTATTTTGACAAGGTGTGGTTCACCAGGGACATGCAAATGCGTAGATGCAAACTGTGCCATTTTTGTTTGCAACACTTCAAACGTCTTGGTAAAGGCACTCAGTCAGATATAGTTGCAATTCTCAAAGGGTAGTTTACTTGACACTGTGCGATTCTTGCCTGTGTTATTACATGGGCAAGACAATCAGAAGGATTTACGATCGTACGCTGGCTGTAAGGAATAATGATTTGAGCAAATCCTTAGCCAAACATTCTTTGAGTTGTCCTAATTTCAAGAAATTTCAGTTTTTCATTCATTTTGGCCGTTTTGGCGGTTTTCACATCATAATTGATTAATTGTGTATTAAGTACACCCTATAAAAAGTTGCATTATGTATTTTGAACTTGTCTGATGAAGGCTGGATTCACACAGCCAAAAGCGCTTACCAATAAATTCTATTTTATTTTATTTATTTGTCGATTGTCCGCTTGATTGCTCTAGTGCTTCTGGATACACTTTTTATCATTCTTGACACTGTTGGTCTAAAAGTCTTCTCAGGCAGTTATAAATTATTATTAGAATGTTGCGAATCTCCATGGTAAATTAAATTAAGAGCAGATAAAAATCCGGGGCTGAATGAGTCAGTGAACATTGTGTTTTTTTTGCAAAAGTGATTATTCAGTGATTTGTTTAAGGTACTATTAAGTCATGTCTATGGTGAATGTTGTTTACAGTTTTTAGTCATTTTACACTATCTTTAAGGAATGTATTTTGTTGAGTATGCGATGATTGTTTGGCATTGATCACGTGACTTTCATGTTACCATTTTTAAATCTTTATATTGATTTAGGTTTTTAGATTATGATGAAGTTCTTAATTTATTAAAAAGAGCAAAAGTGCTCAGTCTAAACTGCATCTGAAACTGCCTGTGCTATTTTTTAGTAGAACCTTCATTTGATAGGGAAATGGAATGGAAAATTGAAGGCACATGGGATGAAACTAAGTACAGATAAGACAGTGGTAATGGTAGCAAATTGGGGAAATCAGAAAAAGTTGAAAATTGAGATAGAAGGGAAGATAGTAGAACAGGTTAATAGCTTCAAGTATCTGTGAGGGAAGTCTGAATGAAGAGGTCAAAGCTAGAATCAGAGGCGCTGCAGTCAACTGGCATAGATTGTCAGGTGTAGTCTATGACAGAAGAATGCCAATGAGGCTGAAAAGCAAAGTGTACCAAACAGTGTTGCAACCAGTACTACTGTTATGGTACAGAAACCTGGGCAGTAAAGGTAGAGCAGATGAAGCTAGAGGTGATGGAAATGAAGTGCCTGAGAAGGGTGGTAGAATGCACATTGTGGGACAGACGAAGAAATGAGGACATAAGAGGAGAAGCCAAAGCAGCTCCAGTTGCAGAAAAGATCAAAGAGAACAGATTACGGTGGTTCTGACACATGTGCTGGTTCGGACACATGAAGCAATGCAGAAGACAATCTGTTGAAGATTTGAGGCAGACAGGAAGAAGGTAAGAAGAAATGAGGGCATCCAGCAAAGAGGTGGATGAATTGTGTCAGAGAAGATCTGCGACAGTCAGGCATGATTGTCGAAGAAGGGAACAGTGTGGTATTGAATTGAGAGAGATGGTGACAGTTAACACCACACCCTGACCCTGTGCAGAAAAATGGGGAGACAAAAAGTAGATTATGATGATAAATGATGATGATGATATTTATTTTTTTTATATATAATAGCATTACAACGGTCAATTCCTGCCTTCTCTCAAACCTCACTGTTTCAAATCTTTATTCTGTATGTATTGTTCCCACAATTTCCATTTCTATATGTAATTTTATCATACTCTTTTCTAAAGATCTCACTTTCCTGTTCTTTATCTCTTTTACAGTATTCACTGCTTGAAGTAAAGTCTGTTTTATTCTAGTCATTGGAGAGCTTTTTTTATTTTTATTGAGTATTCTGACAAGTAGCCAGTTAGGAAGAGCGTCAGATGGTGGGATTACTTTAGCTATGAGTTGAATGTTAAGGTGTGTTTTGTAAGTTTTGGAGGGTTCCTCTTCCAGTCTAGCATTTAACTAGTAGTTGTGGTATGGAAATAAACGGAGGAAGGTTTTGAACAATCCTCCATTAATCATTCATAGGGAAAACATTTTCAAGCATTTTAAATGCTGTTGCAGTAGAAGAACGATATTGAAAAAAGGAAATGTTCACATAAAAAGTTCAGTTTTATATGTTAAAGCCTAATCAAAGTACATTTTTGTACTAGAATATTGCAGGTGTCCTCCCTGAAGTACTTAGTAGAAAATACAAACTGTTACAGATAGAACTCTTTTGGAGAGAGAAAAAAAAACAAAACAAAAAAAAAAACATGGACTGCAGTGGTAATGCAACTTTTTGTAAAATTGTCAGTATTTAGGAGGCTTAATTAATTAATTAATTGTTTGTGAACATGTTTCTGGGTCCTAAAGAAGTGAGGGTCCTAAAGAAATGAGATCAGCTTCATGAAATTTTTATATCTTTCAAGTTTGAATGCATTTGTCTGAATGCATTTTGTGGCATGTTCTGTAATTTTGTAAAACAAACAAAAACAGCATTTTAACATGGGACACAGTTGGATGCTTACATTTTGCATAATCAAAATGTATCTTATTCAGAAATGGTTAGAAAAGCATAGCATTTCATATTTGTAAAGTTGCTTGTAAGAACAAAAGAATTCAGGTGTATAAAGAGCTGTCTTCCTGAAACAAACATCTGTATCATATCCATCCCTCCATGCCCTGAGTGCTTTCTAGATTCTCACTGTAGGTAGCGAAATGTATTACAAATGATTTCAGAAGAAGCTGGCTCTATGTACATAATTTCATCTTTTCCTTTCTATTTTCAGCCATTCAGTCAAGCTTGGGGGGGGGGGGGGGTTATAAGATCAGCAAGGTTCAGCTCAGGCAGGCTTTCTGCTGAAGTACAGTTTCCTTTCTCTCACGGTTCTGTCTGCTGTTAGCCACTGTTATTTTTGCCACGAGTGGCCACGTGACCTTTCAGCTAAGGGTAAATCTGACCCACAGTGATGCAGTCCCATTTGCTGATATCTTGCTTGTGCACTGACTGCTGTGACACTGGTCTTGTGATCTTGTACCTCTCTTGGATGGTTGGATGTATAACATGGGAGCCAGTGAAGTAAATGTGCAGTTACTGTTGTGATGTAGAGCATAAGTGAAAGAACTGCTGTCCACTGTGGGCATGTTGATGTGTGGGCGTAATTCTTACTAGCTTACCTAACTTGGTTTTTGTCTTGCCTTTGTTTGTCAGACCCAAGTTGCATCCATCAGAATCAAACATCTGTGTTGTATACTGTATATGCATGCGCTGAATATGATGCATTGCTGCATATCCACAAGTCAAGCTCCACTCGAGCAACCCATACGTGTGACCTCAACCTGGTCTGTGATACCAATAGGGCTTGTTGGTGGGACAGATTTGTGTCCCAGAGACTCCCCCATCTGTGGAACAGACTCCCTCTCCACATCAAGCAGAGTAACTCTTTATCCCTTTTTAAATGCAACCTGGATAACTGGGATGGGAAACAGAAAATACACCCCTGGGATTCCACCTGTGTCCCTGCTGGACAGGGGCTTTGGGTACTGACTTGTCTAAACATGGGATAAACTCTTGTCTAGGCTTATAAGGGCCTCGGGGCCAATACCATAGTAACTTCCTATGATCCTATAAAGTATGTATTTATAAAGCTAAACATGAATTTATTGCACTGAGATTATGCTTCCTGTCAGAAAACAACGTAGATGCCATTGTTGCATCTGCCTTAATTGTCATGGGAATTGAATCAGGGCTTGCATTATTTACCTAGTCCAAGTTAGAGCTTGTTCCTTGGGATAAAAGTTAGAGCTTGTTCCTTGGGATAAAATTAGAAAGACTTTAGCAACCTATTTCAACAGCAAGCAAAAAATGTTCTTTTATGTAGAGTTTTCTTTTCTGAACTGTGTGTGTGTTGGAGGGGGTGTGTATTTTTTTTCTTTTTGTCCTTCTCTTGATAATACTAAATACAAGATATAATAAAGATTATCAAATTAATTGAATCCTAAACAAATTATAGCGATAATGCTTTTGGCAGAACACTTGATATGAACGAAGCTTGGGATTAAGAGGAATTTCAGGGTCAGGCAGTGCATATTTATTGAAAAAAAAAACACTGTTGGAAAACTTAAAATTCTACAAAGAAACTTTAAAGTGGGTACAAAAATAAATTAACTTGATGGACCTCACTGTTGGCATGAATAGTCATTTAAGTTTCTTGAGTATTTTAAAGCAAGCACATATCTATTTAATGGTTTCACTGCTGAGTGAGGATTTTCTGAGCTTTATTTGTATTACGCACTTGTTCAAAGATGACAAGGGAATAAAGAAGAATTCAATACTTGCAGCATTTTCCAAGAAGATGTAATGTTTTTACAATTATATTTCTTTTTGTTTTGGTAGAGGTCCAGAGCGACAAATGAGAGAGACAGAGAGAGAGACAAGTTACTTTAAGGAATTCCCTTCTTTGCTGAAGATGACGATTGCAGTGCTTCTCTGCCTGCCGTTGCTCATTCAGTTGGATAACCTTACCACTGCTAATAGTTTGAAAGCTCTGAAGGGGTAGGAAGAAGTAAAATGTTACAACAGGATAGCCATGGTTTGACATTAGATATTTAAAGTCACTGTAAGGCTGGTGCTGTAATGTACATGTATGCTGTCTTAATTTTCGAAAGGATTCCAGCTTCGGTACTGTAGTTAAGTTCACAAAAACAGTTATTTTCAGGTTCTTTGCTAGTTGCATTGGCATTAGAGTTTGTGAAATTCAGCAGTTTACCTGATGTATAAAAGACTGGTTTACCTACAAGAGGTCGAAGCACCCTCCTTTGACTCACTGTTTTACAAAGATAAGGTTTTTGACTAACCAGTTTCAGTATTTAAAAAACATGAATTTTTTTTCAGGAAGGCAAGCCCCCCCATGCTCTCTATATGGGGGTGGGGTGCCACCTCCAACACCATTCTAAATAGTATTTACTAATGCCACAGTTGCACCACGGTGGAGAAATAAAGTTATCTGCTGTCTTGCACAATGCAACTCATTGCAGTGAAACTCTCAATAACATTAAATTTTTGAACTGAAACTCCTCAGTGGAAAACCATGCTCCACCTGTACGATAGTTGGATAGGGTCCTAGGGTTTATTAGTCATGACTTAAAATATGACGATTTCAGTTCCTTTTTTTTTTTACACTCTTAGTATGTCAGTATATTTAACATTGCTGCTTCACAAGTGCTGTACTATATTCTGTGAAGCTAAACGTGGAGAAAATGGAAGAGGAAAAGGCGTTTCTCTTTTAACATGATCCCTTTTCTTCATGTTTGTGCTGCCCTACCACAGTATGTTAAGATATCAGAATGAGTGTGGAGGCAGCTCCCTATAAAATTAAGTTGAGTTTGTGTTTCCTTAGTTTTGTGATGGTTTGCATTTCTGTGAAGGTCAGACATTTCTTTACTGTGCTTTCCATCTTGACCAAGGAATGATGGCTCTTTCATTTAAGATCAAAGTCCTAATCTCCCAAACTTCTCTATTCATTGTGTTTGGTCCTCTAGGGCCTCACAAATTACCACTTTGTGATGGTAGCAGTGTTGTTAAAAGTCTACTAAAGCGTATGCAGGCCCAAAGACAGAGGGCCAGGGCATCTGTGTATATTACTCTGGACCTAGAGTTGGATGAGGACATGGGTTACTTGCAAGGTTGCTTGGGCCAGGAAGATTGCTGGGGCCAGGAAAGTATAAACAGCAAGATAACAGTTCTTTTACTTGGTGTTGGTTCCCACATATTGCTGCCACTGATGCAGTCACTAAAAATATCTGTATACAGTTGTGCAACCACTCTCCTACAGATGTGTTGTATTGTGTGCACATGTATATCTACATTTATACTATCCAGCCACACCCCGCCCATTTGTGTGCACATGTACATCTACGTTTATACTATTCGGCCACACCCCGCCCATTTGTGTGCACATGTACATCTACATTTATACTATTCAGCCACACACAATCGCTAATAGTAAACCCTGCCCATCCAACTTAAACACACAGCCCTTAATATTCCGTCATCATTTAGCTCCTTATTATTCATCACTCCTAACTGTAGCTCAGCCTTTCATCCCTACTTCCTTGTTACTTCCAGTGCATATATAGCCAGTACCTGTTTTCACACCGCTTACATACTTTCTAAATATTCCAACATCAAACCTGTACTAGTTACACAACCCACAGTTTCTGTCTCAAACTACTTGTTCTATATCTGTCACTCACACCTCTTGCATATATCTATTCCATCATCAGACATACATTACTTATAACACAGTTTTTTCTCCCAAACTACTTAATCTATATGTTTCACCCCCACATTGGGTAATGGGTAATAGTACGAGCTTACTACTGCTGTGCCTTAGCCATCCCACCTGTCATCAAAGGCACCAGATTCACACTATCATCTCCCCAACAAAGTACCTACCAGATAAACCTACCCCACCTAAAGTTAATACCATAATAACAGCCAACATCTATCAGGACACATTGCGCTTCTATTTCAAACTTAAACCACTCCGTGTACCATCAAGTAAACTTAATAACCTCCCCTGCTAAAACAACACTAAAATAATTAGTCCAACGCACATCACTCCTAACCAGTGGCACTATTCACCCTAATCTGGAACCAACAAAACTCATTTAAAAAGAAAACAAAGTCGATAGTACTGAACAAAATTTAAGAGCAGGTTATCCATCTAATAGTAGTCGACTAACTTTCATTACTCTAAATGTTAGAAGTATTTGTAATAAAATCACAGAAGCCCATGCTTGGATAGCTATTCAAAAACCTAGTATCATAGCTGTAACAGAGACCTGGCTACAACCAAATATTAGCAACACCAAAATATTACCACCAAACTACAACATGATTAGGAATGACCGAACTAAAAGGAAAGGAGGTGGTGTAGCAATAATATACTCACATTATCTCAGCCTAATCCCTTATAATGCCACATACCACAGTTCAGTAATGCAGAAGTTCTTATCACTTTCCTCAAACTAAACAAATGTACAAAAAAAAATCTATATCATTAATTTATATAGTCTCCCAGGCAATAATATCAATGTATTAAAAGACCTTCTATACTGGATCTCCACTTCCATCCCTCATTCGTAGTAGGAGATGTTCTTAATAATTGTCTTGACCTTGTATCTACCGCCCCTAAATTTATCATAAATCTAATTTGGATACAAACAGTTGATACAAATTCCAACATACTTGAGCAAAAACTCAAATTTCATACTAGACTGGATCTTGGTATCTGATCCCACTAAATTTACCCTGTCTGGCACCCTATCACTTCCCCTCAATGACCATTTTCCTTGTCTTTTTGCCAAACATCACACGCAGTTCTAAAACAGCAAAGTATAAAAACTGTTCACAACACAAAAAATTTTAACCCCCAGACTTTCAACAATATCCTGTCCTTAATACACTAGAATATACTAAGAAATATCCCACTAGATGATGCCATTAAGAAATATTGAATTAAATTTCTCAACGCCTTAAACAAAATGCCCCCCCCCCCCCCGCAGAAATAAAAGCAAGAGATGCACTCTGGTTAACTAACACTACGAGAAGACTAATGCAAACTAGAGATACAAAATAATAAACCGAGAGTAAGATAGTGGAACAGTACGATAAAGGATAATCCAAATAAACAAACAAAAGTACGGAAACCGACACAGCTGCAGGCAGAACTTGAATAAAAAAGTGCTTTCATGGTATATTCAACCGCTTCATCAGGCTGACTACATAAAACACACAATCCACTTAAATAGCAGTTAAAATAAATCCGTTAAAACCATTAATTATCTAACAACTTCTTAAAGGAGCAATCACAGAAGATACTGATGATATGACATTCTAAATATAGATATACTTATTAATACAGCAAAATGTGTGTGTGTGTGTGTGTGTGTGTGTGTGTGTGTATATATATATATCTATATATATCTATATATATCTATATATATATATATATATATATATATATATATATATATATATAAAATGTTCCCTACGTTAGACCGACAGCTCGGAAGATCGATGCGCAAAACACCTCCCAGAAGACTGATGAAGCAGATGACCGACAAGTCGTAATCTCGACAGCAAAAACACCGACAGGGGTAACTTGTGAGCGCGACTCGGTAAGTGTGCGATAGTGAGGGGGTTAGGGTTAGGGTGCAGGTAAGGTAAGTGTGCAATAGTGAGGGAATTAGGGTGCGGGTAAGGTAAGTGTTAGGGTTAGGGTTTGGGTTAAGGTTAGTGCATAGATAGTTTTGTGTAAGGTGTAGTGTAGGTTTTTAGGTTGTTGGTGTGGTTGTGTGTGTGTTGTGTTGTGTGTAACAGTGAACTTTTTGTTAAGTGTCGGGATTGTGGTTTGTCGGGCATGTGAACTTTTGTGTTTTTGAGCTTTTGTTCTTCTGACGTCGGTGATATTCTGAGCTGTCGTTCTAACGTAGGGAACCTATATATATATATATATATATATATATATATATATATATATATATATAATATGGATTCCTATTACAAGAACGAAAGTTCACAACTTTGAACTTGTAATAGGAAGCCTCACTTACGTGAAAGTGAACTTCCGCGAAAGTGCACTTCATCGAAAGTACCGCAGCATAGTGGAGGACCTCAAAAAACAAGTTATGTCCTCCACTATGGTGCGATACTCACGGACCTTAGGGTTAGGACACGGGTTAGGGTAAGGCGATAGTTAGTAAAGCTATCCCCTTGCCCTAACCCTAAGGTTCGTGACTATCGCACCATAGTGGAGGGCATTGCTATGTCCTTCACTGCGCTGCAGTCATCACGGACCTATGGTAAGGGGACAGCATGACACGTGCCCTAACCCTAAGGTCCGTGAGTACTGCACGGAAGTTCAGTACATCGCATAGTCGTTGTACTGAACTTCGCGTAAGTGCACTTTCAATTAAGTGCACTTTCGCTGCAGTGTGTGTTCCATACACTGTTTCAAATTAGTGAACCTTCGATCTAGTGTATGTGTGTGTGTATGTGTATATATATATATATATATATATATATATATATATACACACACACATATATATTAATATATATATATATATATATATATATATATATATATATATAAACATGCATAAAAAATATAAAAAAATACTGTCCGTATCCTCTCTGCTGCTTTAAGAAGTTGTTAGATAATTAATGGTTTTAACTGATTTATTTTAACTGCTATTTAAGTGGATTGTGTGTTTTATGTAGTCAGTCTGATGAAGCGGTTGAATATACTGTGGAAGCGCTTACTTTTTCCTTATGAATTATTTTTTTTATTCAAGTGCTGCCTGCAGCTGTGTTTGGTTTCTGTACTTTTGTTTGTTTATTTAAAATAGAGCCTGGAAAAATTGGCAGACAAGACAAAACTCCACAAAACCTCTAACAATAAAAGTTTTCTTAAGCAGGCCAAAAGACAAATAATGTCTGAAAAAAATACTATAGCGAACCCCAAAGTAATTGCAAAGCCAATCCCAAGACATTCTAGTCAACCATCAAGAAAATACTGCAACCAGGGTAGAAATATAATCCCAATCCAAATAGTACATGTCTGGATACTGCTACACAACTTAATACCTACTATGTAGACAGCGTCATCATCATTATCATCATCACTGCCATCATCATCATTATCATCAGCCCCAGTTTCCCCATTTTTCTACATGGGGTCAGGGTATCATGTTAACTATTGCCATCATTTGATTCAGTGGCACACTTCTGCCTTCTTTGACACTCCTGCCTGAGTGTTGCAGATCTTTTTTCACCTGTCTGTTCCAAATCTTCTTCACCAGATTGTCTTCTGCTTTTCTGCACATGTCCAAACCACCATAATCTGTTTTTTTGATTTTTTTTCTGCAATTGGAGCTACTTTGGTTTCTGTGCTTATGTCCTCATTTTTTTGTCCGTCATACACTGTTCATCCTACCACTCTTCTCAGGCACTTTTCCCTCACCTCTAGCTTCCTCATCTGCTCTGCCTTTATTGCCCAGGTTTCTGTACCATACAGTAGTACTAATCACACCACTGTACACCTTACTTTTCATCTTATTTGGCACTCTTCTGTCGTAGATTACACCTGAAACTCTATATGCCAGTTGGCTGCAGCTTCTCTGATTCTAGCTTTCACCTCTTCATTTAGACTTCCCTTCTACTCAACCGCCCCTCCCAGATACTTGAAGATATTTACCTGTTCCACTATCTTCCCTTGTATCTCGGGTCTTAGCTTTTTCTGATTTTCCCAGTTTGATACCATTATCACTGTCTTATCTGTGCTTAGTTTCATTCCCATGTGCATTCAGTTTACATTCCATTCCCCTATCCTTTGCTGAAGTTCTTGCTCAGTGTCCGCCTGTAATGAAACCATTGTCTGCATACAGCAACTTCGTTGATCTGTCCCCTCCAACCTGTTTGTTAATGTAGTCCATCACCAATACGAACAGCAGTGGGCTTGGAACTGAACCCTGGTGCACACCCACTCCCACTGGGAACCCCTCTGTGGGGTCAAACACCGTTCGGACGTGAGTCCTTCGGTCCTTGTACATAGCCTGCACTAATTCTACCAATGTTTCTGAGACTTTAAACAAATGCAGTACTGCCCCAAATCAGCTTTCTTGGGACCTTGTCATATGCTTTCTCCAAGTCTAGGAATGCCCAGTTGGACATTTTCCTCATCTTTAGCTTCTTCTCAATTAGCTTTTTCACTGCAAACATTGGTCAGCTGTACTGCATCCTGATCTGAATCTGAACTACTCATTTCCCACCTTACATTCTACTACTCTGCATCTGTTTATCAACCACATAGCCTCTATTACCAAACAATTTATTTATAGTACTGCAGATCACAAATAACAAACCACTATTATCTCCTCATGTACACTTCAAGCAGTATCTACAGTCTATGTAGAAAAAAACTCTTAAGCAAACTAAAAAGCTGCTTTGCCTCTGCGGATAATCTACCTAGTGAATTCCTTAAAATAACATCAAGTGGCATATGTTACCCCATATCTATACTTCCAAGTAGATCCAGGCAGGAAAACAATGTCCTCAAAGTCTGGAAAAAAATCACATTTTATTCCCCTCTATAAAGGCAGAGCTTCTGTAGACCTCAATAATTTCAGACCAATAGCTATCCTATTCCCCCCCCCCGTCTAAAATTTTAGAAAATGCATCTACAAACAACAACTACAGTACTTCAACCAAGAAAAACTTCTAACTCAAATCCAGCATAGTTTTCGACCCTCCCATAACACAAATACAGCTCTTGTAGTGTTCACAGAAACAGTGAACAAAGCCAGAGACAGTGGTCAACTTGTCTCTGCCATATTCCTTGACCTATCAACGGCCTTTGATACAGTCAGATGTACTAGAGCAAATGTCGGCCTTGGGTCTAACACCAGCCACCCTAAACTGGTTCAAGAGTTATCTCGCTGATCGATGCCAGTCTGTAAAATGGCAATCAGTGCTCTTATCTTTTCTCCATTTCAACACTAATGTCCAACAAGGATCAATCCTTGGTCATCTCCTCCTCTTCAATATCTTTTTAAATTCTCTTCACAGTTGCATATAACACACTTCTCAAAGTACGCTGATGACTCAACAGTTATATGTGCTTCCATCAACCATAGGCACTCCGACCAAATTACACAAGAATTCATCACTGCCACTGAAAAATGGTTAGAAAACTCCCAACTCCTGCTTATCCCAAAGAAAACCAAAGTTTTGCTTTTCTAGCCTAAATCTCTGTTTCATGAGAAACACAACTTTAAAATGTACTCCCTCAGTAATACCACTGTAGAAGTGGTAACCAGTAAAAAACTGTTAGGTATGACCCTAGACTACAACCTTAAATTTGATTTACGCATTATAAAATGCCATCAAAAAATACTAAAAACTAGGCTTATTCTACAAAGCTAGACTCTTCCTCACTTCCACATTCAGATACACCCTTGCAAATAGTTATCTTCTGCCTTTTCTTCTTTATGGAGCCCCCATCTTCACTAATCTTCAAATTGTTAAAGTTCACCAATATATAACAGAGTTTTACCTTTTAGTCTTGAGTCAAGAAAAATACTTCAGAATGTGCAAAGTACTTGTTTATTCCATAAACAGCACTGGGAAGACTGCCTACCGACATTTTCATATCTGTCTCAAAGAACAAAGAAAAGTAACACTACTTATGTACCTTTGCGTATCAATTTCATGCACGCAGAACTTTGACGTAACATAGCTTTTAACAAATAATACAAATTTTAAACATTGTATATGCTAATGATGCTTAGTGCTAATGATGCTTAGAGCTTCATGTGAGCACTTGACAATATGCCTTTTTTTTTTTTAAACATATACCACCTGGTCTAAGAATTTTATCTTTTAACCTTGTAACATTCTGGAGGAGTGCAGGGAAACATTGCACCTAGATTTCAGTCTTGGTTTTGCTCTTCTCACTATATATGCAGTGATGTCATAGTGAGCCCGATCCTCCTTCTAGGCATAGCTAAGTCCCCAGAGGATATAGGTAACTTACAGCATAGCTGCATTGTGTGTGTCGGTCCCCAGAGAACATAGGTGATTTACAGAATGGGTGCATTGTGTGTGTTGATCCCCTTGATTAGAAAGTAGAGGGAGAATAATCTCAATGGTGAGACAGTGGAGAAGTAGTTGTTGATCTACTGTCTCCCTCCCCACCTAAAAGCAGTAATAATATATTACAAAATGTCCACTGCATTGTAGTAGTTGTACTGGCTTCACATTATTGATACATACAGACTCACTTTTTTTTTTTCGCAAAAAAATTTCTTTAATGAATTCCATAGTATTTATACATAACATCTTAAATAACTATGTACACTATTTACATTAACCTAACACTATAACATGTCTTAATGTATACAGTTACTTTATAAGTATGTCCAATCTATTATCATAGTGTCTGATCAATTATTGTATAGTGTCAATCAATAAGACTTTTCCCCAAGGGTTGTTGATAAATGGCTTTGGATAAATTCTTAGTTCTTTAATTTCCAGTAATGTTGTGGTCTTCAGTAGGCTGTAGAGGTCTTCCAGAGTTTGTATTGTGTTTGTATTTCATCTTCTTGATGTTCTTCGTGTTACACTGCTGCAGTTCTTAAATTTGTATTCCATCTTCTTGTTATACACTTCTTTGAAATTGCAAGTATAGTCCATACTAGATACATGTTTGACCTATTCAAGTGAGGACCTTCGTTCACATTTAATAATACAAGAGCTTTAGTTAAATAAAATGATTCATTAAATAAAGCTTGTAGAAAGTCATTAATACCATTCCAAAATGGCTTAATTTTAACACCATCTAAGAAAATGTGGTTCCAATCTGCACTGTGTACTTGCTGACATCTCCAACATATTCCTTTTATGGAAGAACTTATTTTACTGATTCTGTCTGGGGTTAAAAATGCTCTGTGCAAGCATTTCCAATTAAAAACTTTCCAGTATTGTTAAAGGATGTATATTTTAATAAGATATTTGTTTTAATATCTTCAGTTAACTGTATTGTGTCCTTTTGTTATATATTTCCAGTATGAGGTTAGGCTTTTTAGTTTATCAATATTTTGTAAAATTTTGAAATACTGTTTCCCACGTCAGTCATTATATATGATTTCATATATGTATTTTGTAAATTTAAGTATTTCTTTAAATGAAGAATTGTTATCTTGCGAATATGACGACATTTTCTGTAAAGTTAGCCAGTCCTGTTGTGGAATTTTGTATGTTCTTTTTTATTACTTGCATATCTAACACTTTTTTAGTTCTTTGATACATTGGAGCCAACAAACAAATCTTTCTGTTCCCAGGAATGAATAATTTTTCTATATATTTTACGTGGAAAGTTCTTTGTGACTGTAAATGGTGTTAAAAGATCAAACCAGATTTTTAAATCTATATTTACATTAATAATTTTCCTAAATGAGTCAATGTAATAATTAATCATACGAGTTTTAGTGGGTTTAGTTATGTTATATTGCATACTAATATATATGTGCCATGGCAAATTGTTTTTATCTATTTGAAATTCTTTTTGTAAACCAAATGTATTTATTGATGTCACAGTTAGTAATTCTTTCCAATTTGCAGAGTAATTTGGACTTATCCATTCTGAGATTGTTTTAGATATTGATGCTTTTATATATGTTTCTATATCAGGAAAATGTAATCCTTTCTATTTCTATGGTCTGATATGATGTATTAAAGTTTTCTGTTTCTTTTGGGAAACCATAAAAATTTTATTAGGCATGAGTTTATTTCTTTAAGTATATTTCTTTCTGGTAACAGTTGTATTGCCAAGGCTATATATAGGATCTGGGGCTGTAAAACCATTTTTATTAACTGTAGTTTATTTTCAAATGTTAATATTATTTTGTTCCATTTTTCCACAGAGATTTTAATTGATGATATTGTTGTAGTTTTTTGAGACTAATTCATTATTATCCTTGTATAACTCAATTCCTAGATATTTTAAGGTAGATTCTTGTTTCCCTATGATGTGACCCCCCCCCTTAGTCTGCAGTTCTTTTATTTAAAAATACATTTTTTGATTCTGATTTATTGAAATGGAGTCCTGAAGTAATGTGAAATTTGTCAATTAATATATCTAATTTTTCGATTCTGATTTATTGAAATGGAGTCCTGAAGTAATGTGAAATTTGTCAATTAATATATCTAATTTTTCTAATGTCTCTTTTGTATTAGATAATGTTAGTAATATGTCATCAGCAAATAGCATTACTTTCGAATCATATTGTTCATAAACATCTATTCCTTTGATTTTTATATTGTTACGAATTGAATCTGCCAATATTTCAATAGCCAGAGCAAATAGACTCTGTGACATGGGAGATCCTTGTTTAGTGCCTTTTGTTATATGTATAGATTCAGAGGTAAAAGGACCTAACTTGGCATGCGCTAAATTATTTGTGTATATATTCTTTAGGAGATGAACAAAGGATGCAGGAAATTCAAATAGGATTAGGATTCTGAATAAATAGTCCCAATTTAGGGAATCAAAGGCTTTCTCTATATCTAAGCCAATTATGAGTGTTTATTTTCTTTATTAACAAGATATGAGAAATTATCCTTTTAATATTGCCGTGTGTGTCTTTGATATATAAATCCAGTTTGATCATTATTTATTGTTTTGGATAGTGGCATTTTCATTCTGTTACTATTGTCATAAATAATGATTTAGGTCTCTATGAGGTACAGAGGTTTGGGGATTTGTTTTCCTTTTAGGATTGGTGTGATTAAGGAATATCTCCAAGAGGGTGGTATTGAAGCTTATGACGGAATTTTTAATAAGAGTTTTATAGAAGAGGGATAGTATTTTTGAAGGAAAACTTTTTATATTTCCATAATTATGCCATCTATACCTGGAGCTTTATTATTTTTACCCTCTCTTATTGTATCTGTAATTTTTTTGTAGGATATGGGTGCTTACAGATCTAGTTTTAATTTTTCTGGTATTTTTTTATATTAGAACATTTTTCATCATGTATATTTTGTTTTTGGAAATGTTCCCTATACTGATTTCTATAGCCATCAAGAATGCCACCTATATCCGAGACATTTTTCCCTTTCTTTTCATGGAAGATGTTTTTAATGTTATTAGCTTTTAATTGTATTTTGAGTCTTGTGGATAAATTTATGTAGATATTTAAACAGCCAGACATCTTACTTAAATACAAACAACTAAGAAATCTTGTCAAAAAACAAGTTACCAAAGATAAGTCCTATTACATCAAAATGCAAACAAATCATGCAAAAAAAACCCCCCAAAATTTTGGAACTCTATCAACTCTTTCCTTAGGCCAGGTACTAAAAACAATCACTGCCCCAACACCAGCAAATCTGACCTTGAAATTGCCTCACTATTCAACACCTTCTTCACCACTTCTATTGCTGAGCTAGCCAAGACCTTTACCAACAACAACCCTCAACCCCACCCCAACCAAACATCCCCCCCCTACTTTCAAACTCCTCTCCACCTACCAGATAAAGAAACTACTCTCCAAACTAAAGCCTTGCTCCAATGCTCCCGACAACATTCCCTCCTCCTTCTTAAAAATAGCCTCCGATGGTATTGCTCTCCCTATTAGCATCCTGATCAATAGAGTCCTATGT
The DNA here is from genome assembly GCF_019279795.1 of Protopterus annectens. Lineage (NCBI taxonomy): Eukaryota > Metazoa > Chordata > Ceratodontiformes > Protopteridae > Protopterus > Protopterus annectens. The sequence goes on from NC_056739.1 coordinate 969,052,765, forward strand.
ACCCAAACTGTGGCACTCTGCATATATTCTTCCACTTCTCAAGGGTGGCAAAAACTGTAACGTATCTAATTTCCGCCCCATAGCCATCCTTTCCCCTCTCTCTAAACTCCTTGAAAAATGCATCCACCTTCAGCTCTTGCCATTTCTTACCAAACGCCAGCTACTCTCTCCTACCTAACACAGCTTCCACCCAGGACATAGTACCAACACCGCCCTTCTTTCCTTCTTACATACTGTCAATTTAACCTGTGACTCCGGTAACTTAGTATCCTCAGTTCTGTTGGACTTATCTAAAGCTTTTGATACTATCTCCCATACCCACCTTCTAAATCATCTGTCTAATCTCAATATCTCCCACAAAACTTTCTCCTTGTTTTCCAGCTATCTTTCCGACCGGTCCCAGGCTGTCAAATGGGGCCAGGGCACCTCCACCTTCCATCCTACCCCCACTGGAGTACCCCAAGGATCCATACTTGGCCCAATTCTATTCAGCATCTTTATTAACGACTTTTACAAGGCCATACCCAATACTAAAATTGTTCAATATGCTGAAGATTCTACTTTGATCTGTGGCGCCTCCAACTTAACAGATCTCCAACTACTGACACAAACAGCCTTCTCTACTACCGAAAACTGGATGCTTCAAAATCATCTCTCATTAAATGCTAACAAAACTAAAATCCTTCTATTCTCTCCTTCAAAGTCCTCCCCTATTGATAAAAACTCATTCCAAATAATCAACCATAACTCCATTTTAGAGGTCGTTCCCTCCGCCAAACTTCTTTGTGTAACTATTGATGAACACCTAAAATTTAATACTCGCGTCCAGCTAAACATAAAGAAACCCCTCATAAAACTCGGCCTACTTTATAGAAACAACCACTTCCTCTCTCCTGCTACCAGACTAACTCTCGCCACTTCTTATCTCCTTCCCTCTCTACTGTATGGCGCCCCTGTGCTTACTAATTTATTCTCCAAACTAGGATATGTTAGAATAAAATCTCCAGATTTGCTACCAAAGCCAAATCTTCCTCTCATCACTGTTCCTCCCTTCACTCATTAAACTGGCTTGAACTCCATAAACAACTTGACTTTCTCCAAATCATGACTGCCTATAGACTACTATTCCAACCTACCAAGTGCCCTACACTATCCAGTATCCTACAACCATATACTCCCTGTAGAACACTTAGATCTAACCACCGAAACCTAATCACAATCCACAAACCCAAGCGCCCAGCTGGTCAACTTCTGCTTTCCTTCACCGTAGCAAAAAAATGGAATGCTCTTCCCTCCACTCTTAGGACCTGCGATAACCTCGAAAACTTTAAAACTCTCCTTCATTCTCACCTTTACTCACACAGGAAATGCAACTGTACTCTTCACCCTATACATCTCAAGGTCTCCTCCACTTTTACTCCTGGTTCACCTCTCACCTAGCTAATCTTGCTCATTTGTATTATGTATATATAACTATACTGTAAAATCTAGCCTCAAGGCCATTTGCTTGTTTTTTACACCTAAACAAAATTGTAATTGTTTGTTTCTTTATGAATGCTACCTGTTTATTTGTCCGTTATGCAAAGTTTCTTAGTAATTATTCATGTAACTATGCATTGTTGGAGCTTTTCTCCCCGGGCCTTCACTGAAAATGGACTCCGCAAGCCCAGTGGACCTCCTCGGTCATCAAACTGGAATAAATAAATAAATAAATAAATTTGGGAGAAGTGGCCAAGGTATTACTTTTAGTTTTTCTAAAGCTAAACTAGTTTTATGTGTTGGAATTCATTGTATTTATTGTTTTAATACTTCTACTTTCTATTTAATCTCCAAATGATTTTGATTTTTTCAGCTTTTACTGATAAAAGTTTGGATTGTAGATCTAATAAATCAGAATCCCATTCTCTGATTTTTTTTATACCAAGTTTGGGTTTTACCATATATGTAAGCTTTTAATAAGTCTCGTATCATTATTTTATTTATCTATGTGGTATAATTAATATCTAAGAAGAAATGTGATTCAGATAATAACCAGGGTTTGAACTCTTTAATTTTAGTTATACATGCTGGAATTCTGGACTTAAAGATTAATGGTTTGTACCCATTTTGAAGTTTTAGTATCAATGAATTTTGGTCTGAAAAGGGGCAAGGAGTGACTGAGAAATTAATGATTTTAGAGTGTAAGTCATGGTCAGCAAATATTTTTATCTATTTTAGTTTGATTTATCTTCTTTAAATTTGAAGTATATACAAGACAAAATGATTCTACCCACTTGTTTAAAACTTTTGATACAGCAGATGTATGCAGCAGTCTCTTATTTGTAGTTTCAGAAATATCAAATATACAGTTAAAATCTCCTCCCAATATTAAGTTGCCTTTATAATTATTGGAAATGAAATCCAAGTGTTTTTAACAGTTCCAGTTCCAATGGCTGGGAACCAGTATAGATTGGCTAGGGTTCATATTGTTATTATATTTAACTATTACTAATGCCATAAGGCCTTCTTTGTCTTCATACTTGTAAATGATTTCTGGGTTAATCGGATATGTTTTCCGTAAAATTGTTACCCCTTTTGTCTTTGTCTAAAGTGGATTGAGCCAGTATTGTCATTTGTTTTGAAATGAATTTCTTGAAGGAAGACAATTTGTGCTTTGTTCAGTTTTAAATATTTCAGTAGATTTGATCTCTTGCTAGGATTGTTTAAGCCATTGGTATTTAAAGATAAAGTTAAATCCATCTTAGGTTATTTAGACTATGTATTTTTTGTTTTATTGTGACTGTTAAACATTTTCCTCTAACTTTAAAGTATATGTTTGAGCTTTCAACAGAAATTATCATTTTTATAATTTGAGTGTTTACCAATAAAGTAATGTTTTGGTCAGGCATACTAAAAATGTTTGTGTGAAATAGCAAATTTAAATTAATAAATGTTAACAAAACTAAGATCCATACTAGCCATGGAATGAAAATCATTCCTAATCTGATGGATATCCAAGTCCATCAGATTATCACTCCTACCTTGACAATCCAGAACATCTGAGTTCCATAAATTGAATTATTATATGGAGAATATTTGTAATAGCAATAAGCAATATTTATATTATTTTGAACAGATATAGTACTATTGCAGATTAGACATAATTCTAATACAATATAAATGTCTACTTATTGCATAAGCCATTAATATTTATATGAGATAGATGACCAGCAAGCAATAAGGAATATTTATATTATTTTGAACAGATATAGTACTATTGCAGATTAGACATAATTCTAATACAATATAAATGTCTACTTATTGCATAAGCCATTAATATTTACATGAGATAGATGACCAGCAATTCAATCATAGTAAAGTAGGATGTATCCTATATAAAACCTCAGTAAAAGATTATAGCACACAGTTATTTAACATATTCACCTTTATTGATGCAGTCTTTCAAAACTTATTACTTAATATAAATGGATGACAATAATATTTATACACAGTGTTTATAATGCAATGTGTTCTACTGGATATATTGGAAGTTATATTTCATTGTTTGCAGCATTTAAGTAATCACTTTGTTTGTTGCTAACTTAGTTAAAGCATCAAGTTTGTTTTATGTGAACATTGATGAAAGTTAGTGCATTTTAATTATCAGTCCATTCATCCCCCCCCCTCATTTCCTGTACTTAAGGATTTTCATAGCTGTCATTTCTTATTATAAAAAGAGTGAAATTATAGATTAAAAACAGCAAATTCACTTATTGTGATTAATGATTAAAAGTTCCCTTTCCATATTCATAAATTGCTATTTTATGGCATATACTGACAGTTTTTAGATTTAAATGGCAACATTCTATTTTGTATAATCAGCAAAGGGTAAACTAAGTGATTATTGTCAATTTAATACTATTTATTCAGAATATGATTGTTGCATTCTGTGACATTTCAAGTTCAGGCTTCTATTGTGTCTCTTGAACAACTTTGTCAGTTTGATGTCATGTATAAAACATTAGTTACCTTTGTAATGGCTTAAGTATTCTATATGGTCAAGATGGGCTACAAAAACTACAGTTCAAGTTAAAGCAGTTACATGATTTGTTATGCATATTTACTTGTATAAGAACATCATCATGCTTCCCCTTGATGTTCAATGTACTGTGTGTCATTTATGACAAATTAAGACAGTAGTGTTATTGTACACAATCCCATGTTATTAAATCCTGTCTTTAATATCTAAATTCAGCAGACTGCTTCATCTTATATGATGATTATATATTTTATATGTAGATTTAGTAAAATCATAAATTACATAACTATTGTGTGTGTGTTTTTTTTTTGGGGGGGGGGCTGTTGTTTAGTTATTTGAGAGACCCCAAGCTGTAATGCTTATTCTTATTGTTAGCTCTTTCCAAGCATATTTATACAGTCCATAGACTTTAAATTATGAGACCCTTCTAGTTTCTTATTTGGTATAAGTATATTTCCATCCTTACATACACACATCAGTACTTCAAGCACAGGCAACAATGCCCATCCAGTTTTGCCAGAATACCATTCACTAGTTCATGTGGTGTGTTTCCAGGCTGTTCTTAAAATATCCAAACCAATATTTGTCCTGTTCCATTTTACCTGTATGTTCCATGCAGTGGCCAGTCTGCCAGTGAACCACTCAACACACCTTCCATTCCCACAGACAATAAAAATAAAAAATGAATTAAATAAAATACCACTAACAGATCAGCCACCGATTTAAAACTGTTTAATAAACACCACTTAGCGCCTTGGCAAAGAAGCCTTCCAAGAGTAACAACACATTCTACTAAACCAGTATAAATACATCCTTAATTATCAATCATTCAATAAAACAATTATTTAAATCATATATTTCTAATTGCATTCTTTATTGAGTCCAAAGGGCTCCAAAGTGCCATATTTTAAAATTAAATAAAGTCTCTTTCTTAAGCAATTTTGTCTTTTAATATTTATATGTTCCCCAATTAAAACGTCTTCCTTTTCTAAAATACAGCCTTTAAGCATATCGGGATTAGAATTATGATATTGTAAAAAATGTGCACCCAAAAGGCTCTCTATCTTCTTGTTTTTAATATATCTCACATGTTCTTGCAATCAAGTTTTAAAACTCCTGTAGGTTTCACCTATATAGAACAAATTGCAAGAACATTTTAATATATAAATAACCCCTTCTGTGCAACAAGAATAATTATTTCTGGGTGCAAATTTTACTCTGTTTACATATGGAAAATAACACACCATGTGCCTACAAATGGAACATTTACTACAAGAAAAAGTGCCTTTTTTGGCCATTAGAGCTAAATTTAAATTACTTGATGGAAGAAGAAAGTGATTATGTACTACCATGTCTTTCAAATTTCTTGCTCTTTTTTTAACCTGTGCAGGCAATAAATGCCTTGGGTCCTTATCTCTTAATAATATAGGCCAAAATAGTTTGACACATTCTACTATTTTATTTATTAATACATTAAAGGTAGTAACAAAGTAGACTTCTTGTTGAGTGTGTTTTTGCACATAAGGTTTATCCCCCAAATAAAACGCCTTATTGGTCTTTTTATCACATCCTTTTCTCATCTTAAATTATTTTAATTTTAGCCTCAGTTACTTGTTGTACATCATAACCTCTGCTATGAAACATTTGTTCAACTGTATTTACTTCATCATAGAAAGTCCTATCATTACTGCACAACCTGTGTATTCTCAGAAATTCATTATAAGGTAATACAGCCAATAGATGTTCAGGGTGGCAACTGTTACCATATAAAAATTGATTCATATAATCAAACTTATGATGTAAAGCTGTATTAAATCCATCCAACTGGATGTCCAAGAAATTAACCTTAGGCCCTAACTGTATTCCATCAAATTGAAATCCCATGTTATTAACTTGCAAATCATTTATAAATTTATTAGCTTCTTCCATACATACTTGACACTCCTTTTATAAAAACAAATATGTGGCTATATATATTCTAATTCAAATTTAGCCATAACTAAATTGGCATACAAGGGGGCAAAAGCTGCCCCCATGGCCGTACCCTGTAACTGATGAAAAATGTCCCCATTAAACGTAGTATAACTCAATAATAAAATGTGACATGGGAAAATCTTTCAAAAAATACAGTAAAGTTGTGTTCCTATATCATGTCTAGTATTCGTGTAAAGGCTCTTAACATCTAAGCACAACCAAAACATGGAATTATACCATTTTAAATTTTGTATTTTACTTAAGAAATCCTGGCTATCCCTAACATAGGAAGGAATACTTAACACATATTTTTTTTCAAATGTTCATGCAACAAATTGTTAATAGATCTCAGAAAATATTTTTCTGCAGATACTATGGGTCTTCCACTCAGGTTCCCCAAGTCTTTGTGAGATTTAGGAATACAATAAAACACTGCAATTTTACTATTATCAATCTGAAATTTATTGGATACATCCTCAGCAGTAAAATACCCTAACCGTTGTCCCTTATGTAGCAGCAACTGATATTCATCAATAGCTTTATAATATTCTGAAATATCACATTTTTTATATACATCAGTATTATTAAGATGAGAATAACAAATGTCTAAATGTTGAGTATAATGTAAAATTACAATCTAATTTCCTTTGTCCGACAGTTTAACAACTGTATTTTTGTTTGCACAGAATTCACAAAATTATATCCATTGTTCTTTGGTTAAATTCTACTCTATTTCAGATTTATTACTCATACAATCATTATAAAGTTGCTTTACCTCTAAATTGACCAAAGAAATATATGCTTGTATGCTGTTATTTACAAATGGAGGAATAAACTGACTCTTGACTATAATTCTAGTAGTGTCCAATTTGCCATGTGCATTACTATCTTGTTCCTCTAAATCATCCAACACAGAACAACATGAAAAAAAAAAATGAGTTTTCTGAATCTGTACTTTCATCCATTAATTCACACTCTCACTGCACATTAACATTTTTTAAAAAAATAATTAGATGCAGTTTCCTACTAACCAAAAAAAACTTCAATGTGTAATCTTGGTAGAGCTGTAGGAATATAATTAAGTCCTAAACAAAGAACAGACAACAGTATCAGAAATATCACAATTGTTAATATTCAAAACAGACCCAAAATGTTTATCAGTACATATATTAAGTCCAGCGTGTTTTTTTGTTGTTATATTGTCTTTTAAGGTTCCTACCGGAATTATTTTGCTGTCCCCTATTACACCGACTATGTTTCCCATAGTTATTATAGACGTCACGATCATTATTTTGCCCGTTCCGAAACCGTTGTTCAAAATCTTCTGGATTTTGGGCTTTGGGTAATTCAGGAAAGTGTTCTTCATTATTTACTCTGTATTCGCCATCTCCCATTTCATTCGACGTAGCAAAGGACACAGAACCAGAAGCAGAGTTGTTAAAATAACTTCTGTCCCTCCCTCGTTGTGGGCGGGACTTCCTGTTCTTGCTTTTCCACAGAAACGCTTGATCTAAACTATAATCCTTTACATCTCTATTTTTTTAACTTTATAGTCAGTTAACTCGTGTTCAAGTTCAGACAGTTTTGTATTGATTTCCTGTAACATATCATCCATCTTTGAATCAGAAACCAGTTTATGAAGATCTGCACTGGCAGACAGAGCTTCCACCTTTAATTATTTCTTAAGGTGGTCTCTATCTATAAGAATTTGAATCCATTGCATCCAGTTGGATGGATTCAGTTGGAATGATTTAATACAACTTTATATCATAAGTTTGATTATAGGAATCCATTTTTATATCGGAATAGTTGCCACCCTGAACATCTATTGGCTGTATTACCTTATAATGAATTTCTGAGAATACACAGGTTGTGCAGTAATAAGACTTTCTATGATGAACATCTGTTAGTGGTATTTTATTTCCACAGAGGAAATCTGATGACTTTGTAGCACTTCCGGCAACCCCAAACACCCCTAGAATCAGCTATCCCTATATGCCCGACTTGTCCGAACAAGCTCACCTCCCAGACCACTGCAAAGGGTACTGCACAAGACCAAGTGCTCTTAGTCTTTCACAATAACTCAAACTTTCACTGTTATGTAAGAGTATTATATGTGTTTGGACCAAAATATATTTTAAATATAAAATTGCGCTTATTTTTATTATTTTTTTTTTTTATCAAGAATCAACTTAATGAGCTAAACGAAGTGTTGGGAGACCATCAATATGTGTACATGTGGTTTAAAACAGCCCCTTTATTATTATTATTATTTATTTTTTGCCTCACAGTAAGATGCTGTCCAGTTCGATTCTCAGCTAGAGCGTCTTCTGCGTGGAGACATGCGTGAATGGGCGTACCTTCATTGAAGGTTGTGCGTCAGGGCTGGTAACTCGGCACGTAAAAATCAGCTACCAATCATTAGCGGACCGGAGTTCCGCTGTGGCGACCCCTAACCAGGAAAAGCCGAAAGACACAAACACACACACACATATATATATATATATATATATATATATATATATATATATAATGTTTTTAAAACCAAAAACTTCATTGCCGAGAATCATCTCTGAGGCTCCTCAGAGCCATTAAGCATTATCATCACTATGTCTCCATTACCATAGCAACCTGGGAACGTCTGTTTCTGTTAGTGTGTCTGTGTACTGCATACCAGGGGCTCGCGATGTACCTGAGGCAAAGCTTCACTACACTGCAACTTCAAGCCCAAATTCCCTCCCTTTCAGTGAGGCAGCAGCCAGGAAGAGAACAGATAAAAAAAAAAAAGAACACCTCCCAACAAGCCTCCACAACAAGAGATAACACATTCTTCCAGCCTTCCCACCTCTCACTCGGCAGATGTATAAACAAACTATTCTCTGCCAAAATATCCCAAGTCACAGTTTTCTCCACCCCCTTCCCCTGGATCCAGGCTAAAACACCAAAAGTCTGTCTTAATACACAAGCATCAGTAAACCTCGATCACAAGCCACAACCCACAGCTTCCCAGAGACTACAACAGCTGCCAGACACAGCTGCATCCACACACACAACATGTCCTGCCATAATTGATATTATACAACGACCCCCCATTAATGTTCCAAAACGTGCACGCTGATTGCTCAGCGTGCACGTTGTAAATCAGACTTGTACTAATGGAAAAAGGTCTGTTCAGCCGGACTTTTTCCATTAGTATGTCTTTTTTTTTTTTTTGTTACAGCAACAGAGAACGCAAGATCTCCGTTGCTTTTTAGAAAGTGTCTCGCTATGTTACGGGAATTTAACATAGCAAGACAACTTTAAAAAAAGCAACGTAGTTCTTCCTTTCTTCGTTGCTGTTTTTAAAGCTGTCTTGCTATGTTAAATGGATTTAACATAGCGAGACAGCTTTAAAAAAGCAACAGAGAAAGGACGATCTAAAAAAAATCTAGCATTACCCACACCCAGGCGTGCGTTATTGCTTAATTAACTATATTTAGACAGAATAATGATGACATTTGTACTAAGAACTTGCTATTATTCTTTAACCAGGATATACATGACATTTCTAAGTCATACTTTAACTGAAGAAAGCATTAGTCTCCATGACAGCATTTTTTTTTTCAAAACACTCGACTATTACTGCTATTATATATGATGTTAACTTGTTACATTTGAGTCTAAACTCTGATGAATGGTACCTTGTTGAATTAGTTAATTAATTACTTAAATTATTATAAGTAAAAACAATGAAAATGAACAAAATAAGTATTCATTGAGTTCAAGTAGAGGAATGTAAACTTCTATGTTTATATTATATGTTGCTTTGTTTGGCTTATATATAACGTAAATAGTAACCCATCTTGACCTACCTTTGTGAAGAATTATTGGACTCTTTGAACATTCTGAATAAACCATTACTGTTTCTCAGTTGTTTAAGAAACCCTTCTCTTTTTTTTTTTTTTTTTTTTTTTTTTTTTTTTTAAAATAAAAACAGATTACAAATAATGTAACATATCAGTTGATACTTTGAGATGTAGTTGTAAGAGTTATTTTTTTAGCTATCTTGGAATCAGTTTTTTGTTTCTTCTTTCTAGCATCAGTCCAAGGATTTGTTTCTCTGATTCTTTTAAGAGTAGGGGCCATCCATTCCATTTCTTCTGGGATAGACACTATGTTGTTGTTTTTGATGAATATAGTAGCGTCTTGTAAGTCATTAAAGGTTCTCATCTCATTGGCAAAAAGTATTTTTATCTTGGCTGGAAAGGCCAGCTGTGCTTTAATGTTTTTGTTTCAATTATTGTCCAGACTTTTTTTCCTTTGTTGTAGTATGCTGAAAGAATAATCATTGTCAAACCTTATCAGACTTTGTATTTTAAGGGTGATTTTCTCCAAGCAGATTTTAATATTAGTTCCTTGTCCAGAAATGAAATACATTTTATAACTGTGGATCTAGGTGGAGTATTTGAGTTAGAAGCAGGTTTCCTCAGTGCTCTGTGCGCCCTTTCAATTCCAAATGAAAGTCCCTCTTTCAAGTCTAAAAATTCAGGAGTCTAGGTTAAGAATGAAGTGTCTTCTCCTTCAGTGTTTTCAGGCAGACCAAAGATCCTTATGTTGTTTCTCCTTTCCCTGTTTTCTAAGTCATCTATTTTGTTAAGCAGCCATGTGTTCTGTTTAAGCAGAAATTCTTTTTGGAATTCTTCCTCTTTGAGTCTCCCTTCAGTGTCATTTAGAGAAGTCTCTATATTTGTTATTTTTGTATGATGTTGCTGTAATAGATGTTCTTTGTGTTTCACTGTTGCAGTCATCACATTTGGGTTATTCTGCCAGGGGTAGCCCTCAGTCGGCCCGAATACCAGAGGCTTAGTATTTCTGCATCAGTTGCTGTCACTCCAGGACTGACGTCAGGTCATCAGTGGTATAAAATCAGGCAGCTGACACCATTACATCAGTCTTTCTTGCCAAGGAGCCCAAAGCAGAAGCAGTTCGCACGAGTGCCGGTCGCCCACTACCTGAGTTTTCATTTCCAAATTGAAGTTGTAGTCTTCTAAAGCCAAGTACCCCATTGGGATCCTTTTTTCTTTCTCTAACCAATGTCAGAAAAAGTTAACAATTGTCTCGCCTGTGGAAACAAATACCACACCGAGACTTCCATTCTTACTGTGTCACCTGTTTAGGCCCAGACCACGACATCCCTTGCTGTCGCTTTTGTGCTTTGTTCAATGTCAGAACTATACGTCACCGGGCCCTTCTTGTAGCTAGATATTTTCACTCTCAGTTGTCTAATTCCGATATGGGTTCGGTAAGCCATCCGACTACGGATCTCCTGAAAAAACGTAAGGATAAAGACAGAGACAGACCGCACAGGTCCAAAACTGCAGACGATGCTTCCTTTTAAGCTAGTCGTCAGTTCACCGGTCTTCAGTGAGGCGCTTTCACAGCCCCTGATGCCTGCAGGCCACTACCGAGACCCTTTTGGAGTCCGTTATGCTGCAAAACTCTTCTTCGACTAAGGATCCTGGTGATGTTTCTACTTTGGATGGGTCCAGAGCCGCTGGGTAGGCACTGGCTTCTGAGGAAGTACTTTGCACTACCGATCCTCGACATGAACCGACGACTTCTTTCGCGTCTTCAGCTCTTTCTAAAACTACTGAGTTTCTAAGGCCCAGGGTATGAATTATGCCCAAAAAAACGAATACCCAAGCTCAGGCGCCTGCTTCCTTGCCTCAGTCTCAAGTGGCGGAAGACCTTATTCTTATTAGGGGAAGCCAGGCTACCCCTTCCAAAAGAAAAAGAGACTTGTCCCCAGTAGTTTTATCTGAACAGGAGTCCGATGACTCTGATGCTTCTGAATATGAAGAAATGCAACCCCTCTCTGCTTATGAGGATTATGATGCAGAGGAATCCATTCCTTCTGTCTCTCCACCCGAGGATTTTTCATTTGGTGAAACTCTTCATACTTTTAAGGGAGCATTTGCAATGGGAATGTCAGGACTACCCTCAGTCAAAAAAAGAGACTCGGGGAATTCTTAGATTTACCGCAGCACAGACCTTTGGCCATTCCTCCTGTCTTGGATGTTGTTGATGTTTTTATGGAATCTAGTTTGACTTCTGACACCCTTCCTCCTGCTCCCAGGAAATCTGACAGGTACTACAGAGTCCCTGACTCTCACAAATTCCTTTTCAAAAATCCTATTGCTAACCCAGAGGTCATCTCTCAAGGACCTAAAGGAATTAAAGCAACCTCAGCTAGGAATCCCACCCCCTCAGACAGGGATTCCCGAGCTTTAGACAGATGAGGTAAAAAAATGTACACCTCTGCTACTCTTGCTATTAGAGCACTAAATTGTCAGTTTCACATGCTGAAATAGCAGCAGCATACCATGGAACTCCTCAAACTACAATGGAACTCCTCAAACAAAAAGTATCTTCCTTTCCTGCTTGTGCAGAAAATAAAGAATTACAACATCTTGTGCATTCTGCAAGCCAAGTTAATAAGCACACCTTGCAATGTGGCTTTGATGCTCTAGAAGCATCTTAAAGGGCAGCAGTCACTGGTTCTGTCCTTAGAAGGCATGCTTGGCTTAAGGAACAGACCTTGCCAGACCATCTCAAATCAAAATTATTGGACGCATCCTTGCACAAAGACAACTTATTTGGCACTGAGGCAGAAGAGGTCTTAAAAAAGATGGAAGAAAAAACTATAAATCTATGCAGACACTTAAAGACTTTTACAAAGTCCAGCCTCCAAGGTTCAGTAGGCATTGCCCCTCCACGCACTAGTCCTTTCCGCCCCCCCCAGGCCAGCTCAGCCCAGACCCAGGGGAAGCAGACCCCACAGACAGCAGCCCCAGGGAATGCAGAGATCTAAGCAATGGAGTTCCTCCTCTTCAAAAACAGGGAGTGCTAAGCCACCCCCTTATGGTAAGAACTCACAATGACTTTACATCTCCACCTCTTACCTCTGCCCACCTGCTTGTGCCCCTAGGAGGAAAACTCTCCTTGCATGCAAATAACTAGGCCTCTATTACCATACGACCAATGGGTCCTCAACATAGTGTCCCAGGGATACAAATTTTATTTCCACACTCTGCCAACCCCAAAAGGGTTCCCAGATCTTCCTCCAAACCAGTGGGCAAAGGCCAAAAAGCCAGTGGGCAAAGGCCAAAAAGCAAGTCCTTTCCCTGCTCTCCATGAGGGCAGTACAGCATGTTCCTGCAGAAAAGATAGGCCAAGGTTTTTATTCCAGACTCTTCTGATACCCAGAAAAGTGGGCATCTGATGCCCAGTCCTCGATCTATCCATTCTAAACACCTTTTTGGTGATACCAAAAATCAGAATGCTTACCTTCCAGCAACTTCTTCCTATGCTTTCCAAGGATGCTTGGCTAGCCACCCTAGACCTAAGAGGCCTGCCTACACATCCCAATCAGGGAATCTTGCAGGAAAAATCTACGTTTCAGGGCAGGATCTATGCACTTTTAGTTCCCTGCCCTTCCCTTTGGCTTATCTTTTAGTGTTTCGGTCCAGGTTAGGTGGCGGAAAAGTGTCGTATGAATTATAGCCTGGTAATGCAGTGGTGCTCTCTGGAGCCTTGAACCAGGCCTCTCACTGCACAGATGTCGATTGTTCTCCATTTTAAGGAGCACCTCTAGTGAGTGCATTTTGAGGTTTAGACTTCTAGCATTGAGTAGCATTACCCTCAGATTTTGCTTGCTTGTACCTGTTACTGTGGTGAGCTTGTCATTTGAACTTTGCCTAAAAAAGGCACTATTGGGTGGCAGGAGCTTTAGCCAGTATCCGGAATCCCAAGGGCGACTGGTGCAGGCCATCTCTGGCAAAGCATCATGGTCTGTCGATCATGTCATCCCAGGCAGACAGATACTGGATCCCCTTAGAATGACACCAGTATCTTAGCTAATTGTTGAAGTCAATCGTTTTGTCCTTGTACTGTGGTATCATTCTGGGTGATGGCAGGATGCTACTCAGGGCTAGGATCATACCTGACTGGGCTACAAGATCGGACAGCTCCTCCATGTCTCTCTTCATGTAGTCCAGGGATGTATGTCTCTGGTCATTCACACAAACATGGACAATGACAGAGTCATATTTGTACTTGTTGTGGAGTGACCTGCGTGCGTGGGTTATGTGCCGGATCCTGGCACCTGACAGGCAGCTGACAGTAACTTCTCCTTGTTTAGCTTAGTGAGTGAAACATCAGTGTGCCTGTCTATAGAGTCACCTATGACTAGATTGTTGGGTATGTTGTTATGCCTTATGGGCTGTGGATGAGTGGTACACTGAGTTTGTGGCCTATGTGTCATTTGGGTTGTGTTGGAGGGGCGGAGGTTGCTTGCGTTTCTGCTTTGGTGGTCCCTGTTGCTTGGGCAGATTTTTTATTGAGAGCCTCTGTGAATATAGCTGTGTGTTTTTTGTGTTTCTATGTGTGTAGGTTTTGAGGGACTATATGTGATGAGTGTGGTGTGGTGCAAGCCTCTCCTCTTGACTGACTAGTCCAGTCTTGGGTGAAGAGACCTTTGCTTGCAGTTTGGCTATATAAGTGCATCTCTGTCAGGTTGTAGTGTTGGGTGGTAGGAGGAGAGGGTTGTCTGTGTACATGAGGCAATTGCTGTAGTGCCCCAAGATGCCCAGATTCATCGGGTAGACAGGAGAAAACACCAGGAGCTGACCCTTAGACATGCCTGAATAGGTGCTTATTTATTAAGTACTAAAACCTGTTTTCCTCTAGACAAGTGAGGAAAGTTGAGTGCTGTAATAATTTGTAGCTTATTTGGTGCTTACGAGTTCTGAACAAGTGTTGATCTCAAAGAAACCGATTTTGAGTGCTAAAACTAAAAAAAACTGGGTTCTTCTAAGGGAAAATTTGAAGAGCAGACTCCATGGCGCTGGGAATATTTTAACCCTAGCTAAGCGATGGGGGCTCAGAAGCTTACAAACAGTCCTGGATACAGCAGTTCTGTATCTTGACTGGACTACTTACTGGAAAGGCAGGAAACCAGCTTAGAAAATTTTTTTTTTTTTGTAAAGTGGAAAGTAAGGAGGAGCAGAAGATAACTCAAGGTTAAGAACTAAGTGGGTTGGTCTTTTCAAATGTTGTCCATGTATTAAGTAGAATGAGGTAATGACACTAAACTGGGAGGAGTGACCCAGATCAAATTTTCAGTGGGGTGGGCAACTGCAAAGCCACGAAGTATAAGAACAGGATACCAATAGGGAGGGAGGGTGAGAGACAAAAATCAGAACAAACAAACCCAAACAGATGCTTAACAAATGCAGAACAGCTCCAGTTAATACCTCACACACAGTGAAACTAGCTAGAAAGGTATGCAGCGGACAATAAAAGTGCTATAAATAACTCGTAAAAATAAGCAAAAAACAGGAAACTTAATGTTATATATCGCATATCAGGGTTTGCTCGTTGCCTTTCCTCCAATTAGCTCAGTGTTATTCAGTGACTCAGTATATCTCCAAGTTACTTGACAGGAACATTTTTATATATCTCCACCAAAATTGATATTTATGTAGTTTTGTAGTATATCTATAGATTTCTGACGTTTTAAACTTGAAAATAATAAAATTTTCCTATATTATTATACTAGTTTATGGAGCTCTCAAAATTCTCTGCTCTCAGTTGGCCATCTAGGCTCCGCCTCTCTCACTATTTTTTCTTGATTGTAATAAAGACCGTTTAGTACAGCTATTGATCAGGCTGTCTTGTTATCTCATTTTAAATATTTTACAGGCAAGGCATACTGTGCCGATTGCAGTTTTTTCTAGAATTATGTGGCAGTAGGGATAGAAAGAAGACTGGAATTGTAAAACTGACTGCATGCTTTAATATTGGAAGTAAGGTATTTGCATTTTAAAATTGACTGACGTATTGGATCCATGCCAGTTTTGTAAAGATTAATTTACCAGCTAGAGTCTGTGTTGTAAACCAAATAAATGAAACTGCAGGGGAATTTCTCACCATATGCCTACCACTGGAAAATATAGTACAGGGTCACTGCTGTACAGTAGTAAGAAATCCTTCTTATAGCAACCTGTTAGAAGGAGTTGGAATTCTTGACAAAATGACCAAATGGTAACATTTTTCTCTGCTGGATGCTGAAGACATAGCTTCAATTAAACGTGTCATTTAAGTTTCTTATTTTTTTTTTTTTTTAATACTATTTAGGGAACCTGTTATTCTGCCTGATTTGGAACCAGTAAGATTTTGTCAATCAAGCTAGTTGTACTTTTTTTTTTTTTTTTTTTTTTCAGTGACTCATTTAGAGTTCAGAAAACACTCTGAGAATCAAGCTGGCAGCTGGTTGGTCAGCTGTCACCTGTCCTCCACATTCTTTAAATTCCTTGATGCTTTAGAAGTAGTCAGCAGTACAAGGGACCTGCTGTGCATATTGACTTTGCCTCATTCAGCAGTGTGGGTTTTTAGACCTGCAATGCAAGTTTCTGGGTAGTTTGCTTTTTGCCTGACAAGTTTTTGCTATCCCCCCCCCCAAAAAAAAAAAAAAATTACATTCCATGCTTATGTGTCTGTTTTGCTGCATAACGTTTCACCTCAGGTGGGATAAAATAGACTCAATTTCATTCTTCAGGTGTGTACATGGTTGATATACACAACGTCTCCTGAACGTTGAACTGACAACTGTAGAAACAAGTAAGACCTGGAAAAAGAACTCTGTAAGAAACCTCTTTTGACCTTTCTGATGCTCTGTTTGCAGGTCCCAGTGGGCTAGCATTTCCCAGGCAAACTTTTTACAACATAAAACTTCACCCATTAAGCCAGTGTGGCCTTTCTGTCTGCATCTGTCCAAGTGGATCTTTCTGGTTATTTATTCTTATGTGTCGTGGCTACAGCATGAAGTTTTAAAACTTCATAGATTGCTTAGTGACTTACTCAGATTTGTGTTTTTTTTTCTTGCACCTTGTTTTGTAATTCAGGTGATCATACAACAAATGTATTGCGGTAGCAGGTGAGCACATTACCTGCTGCACCTGAGTTTATACCACAGCACTTGACAATTTAGTGCATCTCCATTTCAGTAAATGTTCGAGAAGCTCCTTATCAGTAAAACTATGTATTTCATGTTGTCTTTTCCATCCGTTCCTCAACATATGGGCTCCGGATCCGATTCCAATCCAACTTCAGACACTTTCAAGCTTCTGAATCTAGTGCTCAGGCTCCTGCCCTTATCCATAATCCCCGGTGTTATGTGAATTACCTCAGATCTCATTTGTTGTCACAAGAGTATGATGGATCTAAGGGTGCTCAGGAGACAAGTGACTATATTTTTTTGAAAATCTGTTTATTTGGTAGTTTAAAGCTTTTTTTTTATTTCTATGCCTTCCGTTTTCTTTTTTCTTTTGCCTTGAGCGTTTAGTTTTTCTTCTTTGCTCATATAATAATAATAATAAACCCTCGTATCTGGCTACCTATTATTACTGCTAATTATCCCTTTTCCTTTCTTTTATTTCTGAAAAACCTTCTGGTTTTAAAAAGTGTATAACGTGTTCTCACCAGCTACCCCACTTGACTCCCATGTCAAATGTGTTGAATGTCTGGGCCCTTCACACCTGGATACAGCCTGCTCCATCTGTGAAGCCTTTGGCCAGCGAGCCTTCACAGAGAAAATGAGCTATTTAAAAAGGACTTTTCTCGGCCCTTGCAGGAAAAAGTGCTTTTATTTCCTTGAAACCTTCCTCTGTCTGTCTTTCTGTGTCTGTCTTTCTCTCCCAAAAAACCTTTTGAAAAACTCAGGGAAAAGTAGCGAGAAGGAAAAGGAAAAAGAGAAAGATCAGGAGAAATCTAAATCCTCTGGGAAGAAATCTCCATATCACTTATTTTTGAATCCAGTGTAAAATTCTGAAAACCTCAGAGCCAGTGCTGTTTTCAGATCTATTTATTATTGGATGCATTACTGCCCTGCGATGTTCTCTGGAGTTAGTGTCAGCTACACTACATTCCCTGATACTGCAAGAAGAGATAGCATTCCAGACCTTCCTCCAGCGCTCCATTTTTCCAGTCAAGTTATCCAGGAGCCTCACTGAAGCTGACATAGACAAGATGATGAGGAAATTCCACAGAATCCAGATCCAGTTGGGAGTCCTCCTGGTTCAAATCTCCACCAGAGCAGAAAGAACAATTTCTACCCAACATCAACTAGGTACTCCTTCCTCAATCTGACTGTTCACATCAGGGCTATTGGATTTGACCTCTACCAGGGCTAAGTCTGCTTTGGAGCCCAGGCTTAGTTCATAGACTCTGAGTTTTCTGACTTAGTTGGATCTGGCTGCCTGAGTCGTCTGAATGTCAGGGCTGAGCTGTCAGTACCTACTCTGACAGATTGGGTTTGGATCAGATGTCCTGAGAGCCGTTCTTTCCTCTTGGAGCTTCAGTGCTAGATATCTCTGCTCTGATGTTGGCCTCTGAATCTAGCCATGGAGTGTTTCAGGTTGAGCACTTTCTGAGGCTTCACCTACGGTGGCTTAACTCCCTGGACCTGTTTCTGGCTCTATTTTCAAGAAGTTCAAGAGAATACTCTCCCATTTTGGCAAAAAGTCTTTTCCTTTGAGCTTGGTTCTTTCCCTCCCCAGAGGATCCCCGTGGGTTCAGATCCTACT
This sequence comes from Protopterus annectens, assembly GCF_019279795.1. Taxonomy (NCBI): domain Eukaryota; kingdom Metazoa; phylum Chordata; order Ceratodontiformes; family Protopteridae; genus Protopterus; species Protopterus annectens. The sequence continues at coordinate 969,071,380 of NC_056739.1, forward strand.
GTTCTTGTCACGTCAGACAGCCACTGACCCTAAATCTTGTATGGGCTCCTGTGGAGCAGATCACATCAGCTTAGGAGTCCTTGCCAGAGTATCCCACTGAGGGGGTACACAGGAGGTATGTGTAAAAAGAGGCACCTGGGTCTTCCTTAAGAATCTATCATCATGGATAATGACTCTATAAAGGAAAAAGGTTCCCCCAGATGTCCCCATGAGAATGTGTCATTCAGAAAGGTCCTCAAACTACTTAAACAGAAAGGGGGTCTTCCCGAACACTTTCTCCAGAAGAGTTAGTGTTCAGCAAGGTTTTTTGGCCCTGGCCCATCTACACCTTGGGTGGCCCCACCCACAGACAAAATGACCTGATCTCCACACCAGCTTGGAAGGAACCAGACTGCCCTAGCCTTGGCTCCTTGAGGTTGCTTATCAAAACCTGTTTTTTTTTTTTTTTTTTTTTTCTTCCCAGCCGTTTTCTTCTTCTCTATCTTAGATTCCATATTCATTCATTTTTCCTGGGGACAAACTCTATCTGAGGTATTTCACATAACACCAGGGAATATGGGTAAGGGGAGGAGCCTGAGCACTGGATCCAGAAGCTTGAAAGTGGAAGAAGTCGGATCTGAATCTGATCTGTGGCCCTTTACATTGAGGAAGGATGGAAATAGACAACCTAGACCTACCATCACTGTGAGAAAATGACTGTTTATTAAAAATAAATAAATAAATAAAGCAATTGTAAAGGCACTTTGAAAAAAATGTAATAGAGAACAGACAGTAAGTAAAGCTAGCTTTTGGATAATCTTCTTTTCATGCCCTCCTTTTGGAAGTAAATTCACAATCAATGAGACTAAATGCTTTCAAAAACTACATGGTAAGTTAACACTGACCAGTGGATATTCGGTGTGCTAAGACTACTTCCAGGCAGGGGCATGTTATCTTTAGAACCGTGTTAAAAGCATATTAAAACGCATGCAAACCATAAATGAGAAAGCTCGGCTTACATTGCATGATAACAATCGGGTCCTTTTCCAGTTGGCTGCTTTACTTGCTGGATGATACTCGTCCAGGTTTTTGGACACTGGGGATTAGATGTAATGTGGTTTGCATTTTTTGGAGATTGGGAATTACATATAACGTGGTTTGCTGTGTTAAAAAAACGTGTGCGAGATATAGTACAAAAAGTAGTTGTTGTAAAGGTCTGTTTATTTACTTTTAGTAATTAAGTGTGGTGTTAACCACAGAAATAGACTGACCGCAGACAGACAAAATAAAAGAAAATGGATAGTTTCAATACAGAAAAAGGCTCTATGAGGAGTCTGCATGAAGTAACACAGATGATCAGTACAAGGGCTAGTCTCTCTTTATGTAGACATAATCTTCTTTCCAGATGGACAGGGAGTGCCTGCCTTTTTGCAGATAAACAAAAGTCCAGAGTAACAGATGTAAAGGAGATAAGAATGAGAAGGGACTTGGTGCAAGATAGAAGTCTTAATAAAACGTATCGCATTTCAGCTTCAGGTCAGAGAAGTACGAAGCTGTACATTTGTGATGTAGAAACTTAACATAGTTTCATTCATTGGTTGCATAAGAAAATGCTGATTTGGGAAAAACATTCTGTGCAAGCATTCAGATTTAATTTATTCAAAACAAATGTGATTCACACACTAAGCTCCCATTCTGTGAGGCACCTTATCAGACAAACTATACCCTCAGAGTACAGCTAAATGTATAAAACCAAATTCAACAGTTACTTTACTTCAGCAACAGATGTATAGACAGCAGTATATCTCACTCACGCTTATAGCACCTTTTTTGTATACTTAGTTAACACCCATAGCTCCTTATGGGGTCCAGATCGTTTATGGGTCTGACTTCTTTAACTAAGTGACTTACCAGTTAATAATTAAGCCAGTATTAGGGCGTGGAGTTATTATCAAAATGATGCTAAGATTGTTAATTGAGAATGCCATGCAGTGGAGTAATGAATCATTGTTTACCACTTATTTTTCAAATTTTGATATTTATGATCATACTTTCAGGACTGAGAGACCTGCATGCTATTGAGGGGTATGGTGTAAAAATACCATGGTAAGAGAGAGGAAAATTCGTTGTCAATATCCACTTCTATCTTATGGTACTTGAGATACTGTTAGTTGTTAGCAATTATGAAAATAAACAGTAATGCCATATGTGCTTAATATTTTGTAAAAAAAAAAAAAAAAACACAAGTGACTTAAACTGCTGCATGGTGATAGGTGAAATCTTAAATGCTGAAGAAAATTATCTTTGATATTCACACTTTAAGTTGCAAATCTTGAGAGATATTCAGTGTTATTTATATTGCTAATTATATAATTAAGCATATGGTTCATATATCTGTAAATATCCAAGTAAACATGTACTTGGAGAAGAATTTCTTACTGTCATGTGAAAGCTTATATCTGCTTAACCAAAGGGTTCTACCAATGTTCATCTGTATTGTACATTTTCCAAGATATGACAATTTGTGAAAGTTTACCAAAAATATAATTCTGGGTTTGTGTGAATTAATATATTGTAATATTTATGTAAAACTATAAATGCATTGACTGTTATCACCGCAAAGAACACTTCTTACTGATAACATTGCTATTTGCACAGTTTTAATACCTTTTGATGTTCACAAAATGTTTACATTTGTTTATCTTATGCTTTTCAAATGCATTTTTCAGAAATTGCTCTAGAATGCTATGATGTGTGTAGGCTGCTAGAGGTGTGACATTCTACATCACATAGGTGTTGGTGAGATATTGTCAGTAACGTTTTATAATGTAGAATTAAATAAAAGTATACTCCTTTCAAAAATATTAGATATTTGGTTTTCATAAAATGGTCATTGTATGCCATGCGGCAGCCTTATGTTTGCTGCCAAAGTAAACCACCATTAAGATCTCAATATTGCTGTTTCATATTTATTCTGTTTTTTTTTTTTTTTTTTGTCTGTAATTCCCATGTCTTACTGGCTGTCAAGTGACCCTTTTATTTTCAGACTTTTTTTTAAAAAGGATGAGAGGTAGTGGTCATGTGGGCCTCATTTGGATGGAGATTTGGAAATCTTTCCTGAATCACTGCAAACTGTGACTTGATCAGTCCAGACTGGGATGCACTCAAATATGTAGTGCACACAGTGCCGGCTTTATATACATGTGTGCGTGTGTGTTTATACACACACACACACACACACACACACACACACACACACACACACACACACACACACACATACATACACATACACATACACGCACACACACAAAATCCTATATTAACCATTGAGCTAACACCCGAGTACCCTACTGACTTATTTGGTTCTCCCAGGAGAACACCCATGCAGCCTGTTTGTTCCTCAAAGGGCAAAGATCAAACCCAGTATGAGCAAGTACCATCATCTCCACAGAGGAATCGGGGCTTTTCCTTAAGCTCTACCACTGTTCCTTGCACATACCTCCTGGACTGAGCTTGCAGTAGAAGTCTTTCACTTCAATGAGGACATAAGTTCACAGAAGTTCTACCCCAGTGAGAGACCAACTTTCTTTGGCTTTCCATTCTCCATTAGGGATGGCAGTAGAATAGCAGTTCCCAAGCATGTTTCCCTCCCATCCCACCGTGAAAGAAGAGGGAAGGTTGATCCAGGCTTTCTTCCCACAACACCTATTGGATCCTTAGGCATTGGGACTACTGACTGATTGTGGATTATTTGGTTCCTAGGACTTTATCATCCCTGTATGTCATGGAACTGTCATACAGTATCAACTCTGCATGTCTTTTTGTGTGTGTGTGTGTGTGTGTGTGTGTGTGTGTGTGTGTGTGTGTGTGTGTGTGTGTGTGTGCTCTAGTTATGGTTTGTGAATGCTGAGTGAAAGAAGACGGTAACCTGTGTGTTATGCACATAGAGCTAGCCTGTAATGTTTAGAAGAAGAGATTAAAATGCTGAAGGATTCTTGTAGCTCCTCTAGGTCACTGACCACTTGTTCCTGTCCCATAATATATGTTCCATCTCTGGGCTTGCTGTCCAAACCTGCAGCCGTATATTGTCCTGCCTCAGCATCAAGTGTCCAGGGTGCTGCTTCATTTTCTGAAATGTTTCTCCAGTGACTAAATATAACTACTTTTAAAATAAGTGTTATCCAGCATTGTTATGCTTGGGTAAAATATTTTCCAGCTCAGCATTTCATATTAATCTTAACACCTTCCAGAGTGCAGTTCTGAACTATTCCAACAGTCTTGTATGTAGAACTTGTCACATTGGCAACTAGTTACATAAATAAGGCAATAGCGACAGTCTATGAATTGCTTATTTACTGATCGTTGCCCTGTCACAGGGTATTCAGGAAAGTACAGTTGTGTAAGTAAACTTACCGTAACCGTAGATGTTTGAATGAATCACTGCTGCAGTAGCTGTATGGGCTATATCCTGCATAAGAAACAGTCAGGCAGCTTCCAAAGGAACAGGACACCTTCCACAAGACCATACCATTAGTCAGCTCTAGCTGCGCTGACTAAAAAGTCAGGTTTGGATACCAAGCCTTTCAGAGCTTTCATGCCAATAAAGAGAGGGAGGCTGAGCCCTGAAAGGATAATGCTAGGAAGCACAAAAAATACCCACACCCTGGCATAAACAGCACACTAAAAAACAAGGAATATGGAGCAAGGGAGAATGCCGCTGCTGTGGCAGTGATCATGCAAGCATCTACTCTTTTACAGTAAGTTTACTTACACAGCTGTACTATGTTCATCATATTGATCACTGCTGCAGTAGGCTTAGCTATTACGGGTAGATTAGCCCAGCTTGCTACATTTGGGAGGTGCAAGGGGAAGGGTCTAAGAGCCCATGGAGAATGGTCCTAACAAAGCCTGATCTTGACTTTGAGAAGGAATCAAGCTAAGCGTATAGTGCTTTGTAAAAGCATGTACAGCGGACCAAGTTTCAGCTTCTTGAATACTTCTAGAATCTAACCCTTTCCAAAAAGACATGCATGAACCCAAGACCTAGCAGAGTGGTCTTTGACCCTGCATGGAATAGTTTAGCTGTGCTGAGTATAACAAAAAGAAATAGATGCAGACAACCATTAGGAAGTAGTCTTTTTTGACACAGGCTATTCTTATTTTTACATTCGCAAGAAATGAAAAATTGATCTGAAAGATTTAGTTCTGTCAAGACAGTACCGGCGTTACCTGTGGGCTTCCAATGTATGGAGTATCCTTTCTCCCTCATTTTTAGGTTCAGGAAAGAAAACTGGGAGATGTGATAGTTTGGCTTATTCTAAAGCAGGTAACCACTGTATGCATAAAAGAAGGATTAGTTCTGAACGAAACTCTGTCTCTATGAAAAATGATAGGATTGACTCATGATAAGAGATTGATACTCAGTGTAAGAGGCGTATCAGAGATGCAATCTGTAAAACTGTTTTTCATGTTAAGAATCTCAAAAAAATCAAGATTCCAAGGAAGGCCACCAATTTTCTTGGAGACGGCTTATGCAAAACACGTTTCAATGCATTCTCATGTCAAAATGTTTTTGAAAGAGGAGGATCAATGGGCAGACATGCTGAAATGGCTGATAAATGAACCTTGGTGGAGGAGTAAGAAAGGGCATAGGGTAGTAACTCACACAAATATTGTAAAACCTGAGTACAGCTAGCCTTGAATGGATGCTGATTATGTTGCTGGCACCAACTAGAAAACCATTGCCATTTCCCAATGTATGATATTCTAGTAGCAGGCTTTCTTGCCTCTATTAGTGCCTGCTGCAAATCCTCCATAAACAGGAGCCTAAAGGCAGTTAAGCTCCCATTATCCCAGGCTGTCAACTGAAGTTGATTGGGGTCGAGGTGAATCCAGTGCTCCTGTTCCTGAGAGTAGATCCATTCTGTGAGGAAACTAGTGATAATTGCTTCTGGCCATTTCCAAGAGAGAGAACCACAGTTGCCTTGGCCAGAAGGGAGTCGTCACAATGATCTTGGGAGGGGGGTGGGTCCTTTTATATTTTCAGAAGTACACTGGATATCAGTGGAAAGGGTGGAAAAGCTTACAGGAACAATCCTATCCAAGGAAAAGAAAAGGCATCTATCTTCCAGGACTTCTTGCATGGAGTCCTAGAACACAATATTGCCAACTGATTGTTCATAGAAGAGGCAAATAAGTCTACTTGAGGAACTACCCACAGATGGATCAAATCTTGGAAGAGCCCTGATCTAGTTTCCATTCATGAGGGTCTTCCCTTGGCCTGCTCAGCTTGTCTCCCACACTGTTTTGTTCTGACAGTGATATTGTGTTGTAAACTTATATCCTAAGCTAACATGGATAGTCTGCAAAGGGGGTATGACGTACTTTCCTCTTGCTTGTTGATGTACCATATGACCGTGATATTATGTGTAACTACTTGAAGAGGTCCTGTGGACCACACACCTTGCATTTTTACTCTCCTGAAATTGTTTCCCCAGCAAAGTCTGAGGTGTCTGTGGTAACATGACTGCTTTGGAACAGGGAAGGAGAAGGGGAGACTTGGATTTAAGGATATTTGCTGCCTCCTTCAAGTGATCTCTGTTCTGACAAATCCCAGCACTGGGAATTGAAAAGATAAAGTATGTTAGTGCTGGGACCAAAGTGACTTCAGATAATATTGTATCTTTCTCACGTAGAGTCTTGTCATGGGTATCATGAGAATCATAGATACCATGAGCCCCAAAATTAGGAGGTATTCCCTTCTGCCTGAATTATGAGGGGAAAACCTTGGAAATGGATCTAGATAAAGATCTGGCTTTTTGTAGTGGAAGAAAAGCTTTTTGAAATGGTGTCTGACACCCCAAGAACACAATCTTGTGTGATGGAGTCAAAAGACTTTTGAACGTTCTTTAAGATTCCCAGCTTGTGTAAGCGCTTTCTGACCCAAGTGGGAGATTCCGGTCACTTTGAAAAAGATTCTGCAAAGGTAAGCAAGCTATATAAATATGGAAAAATGTGGACACCCTGTAACCTGCAGTGAGCTATAACTAGAGCTAGACACTTTGTGAACACTCTTGGTGCAGTGGATAGTCCAAGGGTAAGACAGAGGACTGATATTGTGATCCAGACACATAAAACCTTAAACACTTGAATATGGATGTGATAAACATCTTTTAAATGTAGTGTTACCAGAAAACTTGAATGAGGAAGAAAAGGTGACTGGTTGGGAAGTGACATTATTTTGAATTTGGCCACTATCACAATCCGTTTTAGAGAAAGATCTAAAACTGGTTTCCAAGTAGTTTCTTTCTTTGGCACTAAAACAAAGTCCTTGAATAAAAACTTTTCCCCACCTGGGAAGGAGGAACTGGTTCTATCAGTCCCTGAGATAGCATGTGATAAAAGACAGGTGGAAAAGAGAGTCTGGTGGATGAGAAATTATCCCCTGGAAGGGAGGACCTTCCTCCCACTGCTGTCTGTAACCTTGATGAATGATCTTCAGAACCCATTTGTCTGATACTATCTATTGCCAAATAGAAAAGTGAAGATTTGGACTTTCTGGAAAGGAAATGGGGCTGCCAGGGTGGAAGCAGGTGGGCAGGGTCCCTCAAGTAGGAATGTTGGAATGTTCTTTGTTTTGGTAGGTTCTAGAATTCTTTTTGGAACCCCTTGCAGTTTCTTCTTAAACATCTATTTACTTGCATTTTGCTGAGACTGTATTTTGCCAAAACAGGATGAGGAGTTAGAGAAGCCCTTAGAAAGTTTGGAAAAGGAGGGTTGAAAAATCTTGTACATTCCCTGCATCAGCTTACTCCTTTCATCACACTTTTTGATCACCTATACAGCACAGGGGCCAAAAAGTACATCTCTGTTCAATCGGTTTTTAAAATGATTTCTGAGGTTCTGAGAATACATTCAGGCACACCTCCTCAAAACAATACCAGTGGCCATATCCCTGGAAGAAGTATCAACTAAGTCATACATGCACGCAAATGGTAAGTAGTGTCTTGTACAATTGAAGAAACTAAATTATTTAAAGCAGATTTTAATGCAGACAAAACATTCCTCATTCTTTCACAGCTAGTCAGAACAGGCTTTAACATGGCAATTCCAAAAATCTGAAAATCGAAGTTGCAGAAGTATACTCCTTTTCCCATCCTTAACTGCCTGCAATTTTCTTGATAGGATGCATAAACACACACATCCTCCAAAGCTGACAGAACTGGGAGGAATGGGTGAAGGTTATAAAAAAAATTTCTTTTGTAAGATCTCATATTTTCTAAGGGACTGACGTCTCAGTGTTCTCCCACTGAAAACACTGTCATGTTCTGGAAATAGTCTGAGAATTAGAAATCCCTACAGGGAGAATTGGAAACTGAGCTCTCCTCAGACTCTGAATCAGAAATCTGAGGAGAAAACCTGTTTCTGTCCATTCATCTTCCTGTCCAGATTCAGAATCTTGACTCTCTACCGGAAAAGAGAGATCCTTTTTTTCTTCTACCAGAAACTACTTTATGAGAACAATCAGCAGCCTGAATTAATCCCAGAGCCAGACCCTGTTAACTACTCTTGTCTAAGAAAATTTGAGGAGGAGTCTATACAGGTTTAGTTTTCCATTTCTTTTTGGTAGGAAAATAGGGGTGGCAGTGTTATTAGTGCTAACAGTAAATTCCCCAGGGATGGGCACAACATTCTGATAAAATGGGGAAGCCTTCCTGTTCCTTTCCCAGGACTGACAAGAGTGGTTGCCCACTGAGGAAACCCCAACGGGTGCAGAGGACATGATAAGCCCCTGTTCATAATGGCTGTAGGTGCTACACTAGAGGGATCCTGACCTAAAAGATGAGTGATCTGAGTTACAAGAAATGGATCACAGTAGAGTCGCCCACCTGAAGCTGAAACAAATTACTGTTTGCTATGGTGGCAAAGGCTGATTGCTTAACTTTCTTTTTTTGTGGCTGGAAGAAGGATCAACTGTGAGGCTAGCAGTTTGTTCCATGGTCAAGCTGAAAATGGTGCCGCTTTGCCAGGGAAAATAAGCAGTGAAAACCAGTAAAACCTTAAATGCCACTTTTTCCCACAAAAAATACAGTAAGAAGCACTTTATTTTAATTTTTTGGGCTGGTAAAGTATTTTAAACACACATTTTCCTCCAGAAAAAAAAGTTTTTCAATTACTTTAAACAGCTCTTAAACTTTACAGAAAAAAAGAGCACTCTCATTTAAAAGTACAATACCATTCTTGAGACAGTCAGTCAGTTAAAATACAACCCCCCTAGGTTATAAAATAGCTTTCCTGAACAGGAAAATATTAACAGAGAAACTTTTTTTTAAAAGGAAGATTTTTTTGCTTAGAAAACCTATATCTGCCTAGCAAAGGAACAACACAAGCCAACAGTTGATCCTTGAAAGCCTCTAAGGAGTGTACTTTTCAGTAGAGTGGAGGAAAGCTCAGAAGGGCTTGGCACAGTCTTTTTTTAGTCGGCTCAGCTTGACCTGACTGACAGTTTGGGCATGTAGAAGGTGCCCTAAAACTTTGGAAGCTGGCTGGCTGTTATTTCCTGTGCAGGATATATCTGTTGTGGCTAAGGCGCATTCAGGCACCTAGGCAGTGAAACATTTCCTAGTGGTACATTCGGTTGGGGACATGGTGGCCGCGGTGGTGCAGTAGTTAGCATTGCCGCCTCACAGTAAGAGGTTCTCTGGTTCGATTCTCTGCTGGGTTGCCTTTTGTGCGGAGTCGGCATGTCCTCCCTGTGGTCACTTGGGTTTCCTCCAGGTGCTCCAGTTTCAGGCACCGGCCTCTGTGGGTGTATTCAGACCTTCCGATTTACATATTAAACCGACGACCTAATTTCAAACCAAAAATACTGAATTTCTCAGGCCTAGAGTTCGCACTACACCTAGGAAACCGACCAAAGCGAATTCTCAGGCCCACATGCCACAAAAGCAAATGTTTAGAATGGCTGAAGACCTCATTACCTTAATTAAGGGAAGTCAGCCTTCCCCCTCAAAGAGACCAAGAACTGATTTTCTTTCTGATCAGGAATCCGATAACTTTGATCCTTCTGACTACCAGGACATACCCTTATCTACCTATGAGGATTCTGATGCAGAGGATTCTATTCCCTCTGCTTCCCCTTCAGAAGATTTTTCTTTTGGTGAAACCCTGCATATCCTTGGAGAGCATTTCCGCTGGGAGAACCAGGTCAAAAAGAGACTCGGGGAATTTTTAAACTTGCCCCAGCACAGGCCTCTAGCTATCCCTCCTGTTCTGGAATTTGTAGATGATGTCTTCTTGGAATCCAGCCTTAACCCTGATACTTTGCCTAAACTCCCAGGAAACCTGACCGGTACTATAGAGTACCTGACTCTCTCAAATTCCTTTTTAAGAATCCTACTGCGGATCCAGAGACCATTTCCCAGGGACTTAAAGGCATTAAGGCTACAACTGCCAAAAATCCTACCCCTTCGGACAGGGATTCTAGGGCTTTAGACAGATTGGGTAAGAAGGTATACACCTCTGCTACTCTTGCCATTAGGGTCTTAAATTGCCAATTTCATATGTTAAAGTATCAGCAGCATATTATGGAGCTAATTAAACAGAAAATGATGTTGATTCCTGACTGTGCAGAACACAAAGATTTACAAGAGTTAATGCATTCTGATAACCATGTTGGTAAACATACTTTGCAATGTGGGTTTAATGCCTTAGAAGCATCTTGCAGGGCTGCTGTCACTGGGTCTGTTCTTAGAAGACATGCTTGGCTTAAAGAACAAAACTTGCCAGATCATGTAAAAGCAAAATTACTGGATGCACCATTAAACCAAGAGTATTGGTTTGGTAATAAAGCAGAAGTCCTCAAAAGAATGGAGGAGAAAGCTAAATCTATGCAAACTGTTAAAGGTTTCTTACAAGTACAGCCACCTAGTTTCAGAAGGCATTGGCCTTCAAAAATCTGGTCTTTACCAGTCCCTTCCAGACCTTCTCAGTCCAAGCCAAGGGGCAGCAGACCACCAAGACTTCAGTCTCAGGTTATGCACAGATCTAAGCAATGGAGTGCTCCCACATGCAAAACAGGGAGTAGAAAGCCACCATCCTATGGTAAAATGGCACAATGACTTATCCTTACCTCTTCCAAGCCTTGCTCAAGTAGTTGCACCTTTAGGAGGGAAACTTGCCCTGCATGCCAAAAACTGGGAATACATTACCCAAGACAGATGGATCTTAAACATTGTTTCCCAGGGATACAGATTCCACTTCCACTCCGAACCCTAAGGGGATGGCCAGACCTCTCCCCAAACCAGTGGGCAGAGGCCCAAAAGCAAGCACTTTCTCTTCTCAGCATCAGTGCTATTCAACCTGTCCCAGCAGAGCAAAGGGGACAAGGTTTTTATTCCAAATTGTTTCTGGTTCCCAGAAAAGAAAACTCTTGGCGTCCTATCCTGGATCTGTCTATTCTCAACACCTTTCTGGTGGTTCCAAAATTCAAAATGCTAACTCTCCAACAGCTGCTTCCTATGCTAGCCAAGGACTCCTGGCTAGCAACCCTAGACTTAAAAGAAGCCTATCTGCACATCCCCATAAGGGAATCTTGCAAGAAATACCTGCGCTTCAGAGCAGGCTCAGTGCACTATCAGTTCTCTGCATTTCCCACCCTGGGTATTCACAAAGTGCCTAGCTCCAGCCATTGCATATTGCAGGCAGAGAAGCATTCAGATTTACCCATACTTGGACGATTGCCTGATTCAGGCAGGCAGACAGGACTTGCTACTACAGCACCTGGCATTTGCAAAGAGACTTCTAACTTTACTGGGGTACACCATCAACGAAAAGGAATCACAGCTGGTACCCAGCCAACAGACTGTATTCCTGGGAGCAAGCTTGAATGCAATTTCCCAGATGGCATTCCTCACTCCAGAGAAACAAATTTATTTGACAAACTACTTTAATCTACTGGCCACGAAAACCCAGCTATCTGCAAGAAAAATACTGCAAGCTCTGAGGTTCATGGCCTCTTGTATTCTATTAATTCCATATGCAAGACTGCATATGAGGAAACTTCAGTGGTACCTAATAAGTCTTTGGTGTCAACATTCTCAGGACCTGGAAACAATGATTTCTATCATTCCTTGCTTAAGGACAGAGTTCCTTTGGTGGGCAGAGGCCTGCAGCCACAACAAGGGACTCCCTTTCACTCTACCCCCTGCCTCCCAAACCCTAACAACAGACGCATCAGACTATGCATGGGGGGCTCACATGGCAGGGCAGTGCATTCAGGGTAAGTTGGAACCCAAAGCAAATGCACCTGCATATCGATCAAAAAGAAATGCTAGCTGTAAAGAATGCATTGACAGCCTTCACAGGCCTTATTCTTTCAGGACAACTATTGGTAAAGACAGACAACACCACAGTGAATGTGGTACATAAACAAGCAGGGGGGAACCCATTCCTACCCACTCTGCAGATTAGGCTCTGTGGAGCACAGCTTTGAGCAGCCAAGTGCACCTGCAAGCTCAATTCCTGCCAGGCAAACTAAATTCACTGGCAGACAACGTAAGCAGAAATCTCTTGGACCCACACGAGTGGAAACTGGAGCACAAAGTGTTCAAGCTTTTGAGGCACAGGTGGGGGACACCAGAGGTGGACCTTTTTGCTTCCCCTCAGAACTATCAATTGAGCAAATATTGCACCAGAACTCCCCACAGCCAACTTGGAAAGTGGATGCCCTGTCCTTCACCTGGGAAAACCTCTCAATCTATGCCTTTCCCCCTCTGCTCCTCCACTTGAAGGTTCTACTAAAGATCAAACAGGGCAAGCCAAGAACTATCCTGATTGCAAACCACAAACTACTAAAACGAGTAAACCACTGTATTACTGGTAAACAAAACAAAAAAAAAACTCTGTGGAAACAATCCAAAACACAAAAATCACACTGGTTTAATTAAGCGCTTTTCATCACCTTCATTAAGGTAACTTCCTCAGATTACATCCAGAAGCAACGAGGCCATATAAATAATTTAACGAGTCACATGGTAATGACAGAAGCAAGTGTGTTAATATACAAAAAAGTAGTACTTTTACTAGAAGCTTCTAAACTCTTGTTTAAAAATACTATCCAATATTCAAGCTGCTCAGCAACATATTAAATAAATCACCTACAAATCCCACCGAAAACCATATATGAAAGAAATATAAAAATAAGAATAAAAATAAACTGTATGTTACAATTGTAGAAGGATCCAGTCAACAATTGAAAGGTAGGACGGCTTACAACATTTCAAAGTCGTTAAAAAATAAAACAATAATAATAGTTCACTTTGTCTCAAAGCTTCTAAAATTTAAAACACATAGTAAATTCTAGTATATTGTTTACATAGGTTCAAATGGTATAACTAGTTGTTCACTTTCTCTCTAAGCTTCTAAGTTTCAAAACGCATGCTATGTTACAATGGTCATTTAGCCCAGGTTCAACAAAGGCATTCAGTCTAATTTGCCATGACAGTTCGCTTTCTTCAAGTAGCAGATTTGAATTTGGTCAGTCGCTTTATCGCTTTAAAACAGCTTGAATATTGGATAGTATTTTTAAACATAAAGTTTAGAAGCTTCTAGTAAAAGTACTACTTTTTTGTATATTAGCACACTTGCTTCTGTCATTACCATGTGACTCGTTAAATTATTTATATGGCCTCGTTGCTTCTGGATGTAATCTGAGGAAGTTACCTTAATGAAGGTGACGAAAAGCACTTAATTAAACCAGTGTGATTTTTTTGTGTTTTGGATTGTTTCCATGGAGTTTTTTTTTTTTTTTTTTTTTGTTTACCAACTATCCTGATTGCACCAGGCTGGCCACGCCAGCACTGGTACCCTCTTTTGCGCAGCCTGACAGTGCTGCCACCATGGCATCTGCCTCAGACTCCTTCCCTGCTGTCCCAGCAGGTGGACTAGATTCTGCACCCTCAGCTACAGACCCTGAACCTAGCAGCCTGGCTCATCCACTGAATTCTTCTCCAGCACCTCTCAGTAAGCAGGTGCTGGATGTCATTCTTGAGGCAAGGAGGCCTAGTACGAGCAAATCCTATTTGGAAAAGTGGAAAAGATACTGCTCCTGGAGCCAGTCTCAGAGAATGGACACAACTGTGCTGAACTTACCTCATGTACTAGGTTACTTAGCAAAAATGCTCCACAAAGGCCTATCCTTCTCTTCAATTAAGGTCCATGCCTCTGCCATCTCAGCTCATTATAATACTGAGCCACCCCTGATGTTCATTGTGTTACACTGCTGCAGTCATCACTGTTGGGTTATCCTGCCGTCAGGCGGTCCCGCAGTCGGCCTGAGTTCCAAAGTCTTGGTCCGGCGTCGGTTGCTGTCACTTCTTCCCTGACGTCAGTGCGCCAGGGGTATATAAGATGCATCCGATGCCATTTTCTTCAGTCTTTCTTGCCACACGGTGCCCGAAGCAGAAGCAGTTCGCAAGTGCCGGACGGCTGACTCCTGAGATTTTCAAATCGAATTTCAGACTGAAGTCTTCATAAAGCTAAGTACCCCGTTGGGGAACCTTTTCTTGCCTCAGTCCGATGTCAGAAAAAGTTAACAATTGCATTTCTTGTGGGAAGCAAATACTTCACAAGGACTTTCATTCTTATTGTATTCCTTGCCTAGGCCCAGACGACGACATCACACGTTGTCGGTTTTGTGCTAGGTTTAATAAACAAACTATTAAACGTCTGTTTGATTTCGCCCGACATTATTTTGGTAGGAAATTTAATTATACCATGCCGTCAGAGCAACCGACGACCGGAATGCATAAAAAATGCAAATATAAGGACAGGCAGCCAAAATCCAAACCGGATTCCGAGGCCTCTGCTAGGCCAGTCGCCGGTTCTACGGTTTTCAGTGAGGCACCTATGCAGAGATAAGATCCTCTGCCAGAGTAAGCATTTGGGAACTGGAACTGGGCCTGTGAGTAGGGGGCTTAACAGGCACAGACTTAGAAGTTTTGGCTGCTTTAGCCCTGGCAAAGGCCTTTATAGACATGGCTGCAGGAGGCCTAGCAGCACCACGTGCTGGGGTAGAAACATCCAAAGGGATGGTGTCCGATAAATCTTGTGAAACCACAGTAGTAGGTAAAACTTCAGAGGCCGATTCAGCTAGGGTAGAAGGGGCCTCGGTAGTAGTCATGGATTTGGCTGAAGATTGAACCGTTTGCTCGGTTTCGGCCGAAACCGAGACACTCGCGGTTTGCTTAACCGTGGTTTCAGCCGAAACCGCGGACCGCGAGTGTCGGTCCTTTTCTTTGCGTTTCTTAACAATTTGAGTAGTCGGAGGATCCGACGGCATTATGTACGCAAAATCTGAGCTGAAAAACAGTTCAGCAAACTCCGACCGACGTCTAAGCGTTCGTCGGTTGAAAGAAGCACAGGCTAAACAAGCTGCTACGTCGTGGTCTGGGCCTAAACAAGGTAAGCAGTAAGAGTGGAAATCTTTATGAGGTATTTGTTTCCCACAAGTTAAACAGTTATTCACTTTTTCTGACATCGGCTGAGGCAAGAAAGAGTCCCCAACGGGGTACTTAGCTTTTAGAAGTCTTGAGTAGTATTCGGTAGTAGTAATCTCTGGATCTGACCGACCGGCACTTGCGAACAGCTTCTGCTCCGGGCGCCACGCGGCAAGAAAGACTGAGGAAAATGGCGTCGGCTGATGCCTTTATACCCGAAGAACTGCAGCTATGACGTCGGGTGAAGTGCGACACCAGCCGAGGCCAGACCCAGACTTTGGAATCCGGCCGACCGAAGGGCTGCCTGACGACAGGACAACCCATTTGTAAGGACTGCAGATGCTATCCTGTTCGGACATCTACATTTATGGTAGGTACAAAACTGTACTTTTTATTTGGTGTAAAAGCAGAAGAAGTCTTAAAGAAAATGGAGGATAAGGCAAAATCTATGCAGACGGTCAATGATTTCTTACAGGTTCAACCTCCTCGTTTCAGCAGAAATTGGCCAACCAAAAACTGGTCCTTTCCAGCTTCTGCCAGACCACAGAGGGGCAGATACAGACGCCCAAGAGGCAGAGGCCAGTCACAAGGCTCTTAACAGCCTCGACGATGGAGTGCCACAACCCAAAAAGGAGGAGAAGACAGGTCTCAAACTACCAGAAGACAAACACAATGACTTACCCCTCAGACTACCAAGCAAAACCCTCTTGGCAGCTCCCTTGGGGGGGGGGGGGACTAGCTCTTTTTGCAGACAATTGGCACATCATCGCAAAAGACAAATGGGTCCTAAATATTGTATCTCAAGGATACAGATTCCACTTTCACACTTTACCAAGGATAAAATGAATGCCAAACCTGCCACCAAATCAATGGGCAGAGGCTCAAAAGCAAATTTCAGCTCTCATGGACATGAGCCATTCAACAGGTTCCTACACAGGAGCAAGGACAAGGATTTTACTCAAGACTGTTTCTAGTTCCCCGAAAGGACAAAGTCTGGAGACCCATTCTGGACCTCTCAATTCTAAACACATACCTGGAAGTACCCAAATTCAAGATGCTAACACTACAGCAACTTCTTCCCATGCCTGGCAAGAAAGCTTGGCTAGTAACGTTGGACCTCAAGGAGGCATACCTGCATGTCCCTATCAGACAAAATTGCAGAAGATCCCTCCGATTCATTGCAGATTCAACCCATTACCAATTCTCTGCACTGCCCTTTGGCTTATCTACTGCGCTCAGGGTCTTCACAAAATGCCTGGCACCAGTAATTGCATACTGCAGACAAAGAGGGATTCAAATATATCCATACCTGGACGACTGCCTTATTCAAGCAGAAAGCAAGGACATTCTATTAAAGCATCTGGCGTTTGTCAAAAACCTTCTAAGTTGCCTAGGGTACACAGTAAACGAAAAGAAATCAAAACTAGTGCCCTCACAAGACATAACATTCCTGGGTGCCAGCTTAAATACAACGGCCCAGATGGCTTACATCACGCCAGACAAGCAAAGACAACTGGCTCAATACTTCAAAATGATGGCAACAAAGACCCAACTCCCTGCAAGAAAAATTCTGCAGGCCTTAAGATTCATGGCATCTTGCATACTACTAATACCATTTGCAAAACTCCATATGAGGAAATTACAATGGTATCTGAAAAGCGTATGGTCTCAACACAGCCACAGCTTGGAAACAATAATTCCGCTCATTCCCTGCCTTCAACAGGAGTTTCTATGGTGGGCTCAGGCATGTCACCTCAACAAAGGTCAGCCTTTCACCTTACCCACAGCCAGGCAAACTATAACAACAGATGCATTGGATTATGCCTGGGGAGCACACATGGCAGGACAGTGTATTCAGAGCAAATGGCCTGCAAACCAAAGGCATCTACATATCAATCAAAAAGATATGCTAGCTGTACAAAATGCCCTAACAGCTTTCAAGGACCTCCTAGGTGCTGCTGTTGTGTTGGCTTAGTGGTTAAGTACTGTGACTGTAGAGTGCAGGGTCCTGGGTTCACAACCTGCAAAGGCTGGTTATTTTTGGGCAATGGGAGGGTGGCCTAATGGTTAAGGTGTTTGCCTTACAAACACAAGGAGCAGGGTTTGAGTCTCACAAGGGATAATTGGCTAGGCTTAAAATGGCTCGCAAGGGCAGTTAGCTTAGTACTAACCTATGAACCTACATCCAGGACAACTCCTAATAAAGACGGACAACACCACAGTGATGTGGTACATAAGCAAGCAAGGGGGCACACACTCCTACCCCCTATGCAGACAAGCAGTGACCTTGTGGAACACAGCACTGACCTACCAAGTTCAACTACAAGCACAATTTCTGCCAGGAAAGAAAAACACATTGGCAGACGATCTAAGCAGAAACATCACAGATCCTCACGAGTGGAAACTAGATCCACAAGTATTTGCAATGATAACTCAGAAATGGGGGAGCCCAGACATAGATCTGTTTGCTTCCCCCCAAAACTACCAACTACAGAAATTTTGCACAAGGACATACCACACACTAGCTTGGAAAGTGGATGCCCTCTCATTCAGTTGGAAAACATTGACAGTGTATGCCTTTCCTCCACTGCCTCTCCTGGCAAAGGTGCTGCTGAAAGCCAGATTAGAGAGGCCACAAATGATACTCATTGCTCCAGACTGGCCACGCCAACACTGGTATCTAATACTAAGGAACATGGCTCAAGGCCCACCATGGATTTTGCCTACAATTCCTCACCTGCTCACTTAGCAAAACAATCAGATTCTACACAGCCAGCTCAAGACTTTAAATCTGGCTGCATGGCAAATTGCCTAAATAACCAGTCAACACTTCTCTCTAAAGCTGTGATGGACGTCATTCTGGAGGCCAGGAGGCCTAGCACCAGGAAAGTCTATTCAGACAAATGGAAAAGATTCTGCGCCTGGAACCAGGCTAAAGGCCAAAATCCCCTTGTCCCAAATATTCCTCAGATTCTTCAATATTTAACTGAGATGTTGCACAAAGGACTTTCCTTCTCATCTATTATGATCCACGCCTCAGCTATTTCAGCTGAATACAACACAGATCCTCCTATATTTTCACATCCATTACTAAGACAGTTCTTCAGAGGGGCTAAGAACATAAGACCGGCCCAGAGAGCACCAACACCAACTTGGGACCTCAACTTTGTTCTGGAAAAGCTAACACTTCCACCCTTTGAACTAGCTTTCAGTGCTGATCTACAGTTCCTGTCATGGAAAACTGCCCTGCTACTAGCAATAACTTCAGCACGAAGAGTCTCAGAACTACAGGCCCTAATGGCAGTGGAGCCTTTCATCATTTTTCATCAAGACAGAGTCTCTTTACGAACTAACCCTTCCTTTATGCCAAAGGTGGTATCCAGTGTGGCCCTAAACCAAACCATTCATTTGACCACCTTTTATCCAAACCCCCAGAACAAAGGGGAAAGGCTCCTACACTCTTTGGACATTCACAGGCAATTGCGTTACTACTTGGATAAAACTAAGGCTTTCAGAAAGTCTGACCAGCTCTTTGTATCCTATACTGCAGGATCTCAAGGAAAAGCTATCTCAAAACAGACCATTTGAAAATGGATAGGACATTGTATCCATTTCTGCTACACACACCATGGGAAATCTGTGCCTGGTAACATCAGGCCCCATTCCACCAGGGCTACAGCAACATCAACAGCCTTCCTCAGAGGCGTACCAACCAAGGATATTTTGGAGGCTGCCACTTGGAGTTCAGTGCACACCTTCAGTGCACACCTTCACCAAGCACTATCACTTACCTCTATACTCTAAAACCAGAGCTGGCTTTGCCTCTGCAGTTCTGCAGGGCCTACTAGCCTCTCCAAACCCTGTTTAGTTCCACCACCCATCCTTAGCTTTGGGATTCAACCCAATAGTGATGACTGCAGCAGTGTAACACGATGAACATAGTACAGTTTTGTACCTACCATAAATGTAGATGTTCGAGTGTTCACACTGCTGCAGTCCAGGTTACCCTCCCTCCATCCCCTCTGAACTGAACTAGCTGGACTTATCTATTCCTTTCTATCCTATACAACCTCTGTGGTGTATTTGCTTGTGACTGAAGGTATTGTTTTATTTTTATATGTATATTTTTATATAGCAATTTATATTGCCTACCTATTGGGGGCACCTAACATCTGGGGCAAGAAAAACTGAAGAACATGGCGTCGGATGCATCTTATATACCCCTGGTGCACTGACGTCAGGGAAGAAGCGACAGCAACCGACGCCAGACCAAGACTTTGGAACTCTGGCCGACTGCGGGACTGCCTGACGGTAGGATAACCCAACAGTGATGACTGCAGCAGTGTGAACACTCGGACATGTACATTTTATGGTAGGTACAAAACTGTACTTTTTCTCATCCTCTGCTCAAACAGTTCCTGAGAGGAGCCAAGAATTTAAGGCCCCCCCAGGAGAGCTCCCACTCCTGCCTGGGACTTTAACTTTGTATTGGAAAAGCTCACGATTCCGCCCTTTGAACCTGCTGCCACAGCTGAGTTAAAATTCCTCTCGTGAAAAACATACTTCTAGCCATCAGTTCAGCAAGAAGAGTGTCTGAATTGCAGGCCCTTATGGCCGTGGAACCCTTCATTATCTTCCATGCGGACAGGGTCTCCCTCAAGGCTAACCCATCATTTATGCCCAAGGTGGTATTTAGTGTGGCTTTAAACCAATCCATTCATTTGCCTACTTTTTCCCTAATCCTCAGAATAAAGGGGAAAGGATCCTACACTCCCTGGACGTGCTCAGGTTATATCTGGACAGGACATCTGACCAGCTGCTAGTCAGCTTTGCTGTAGGGGCAGAGGGAAAGGCCATTTCAAAGCAAACCATTTCTAAATGGATAGCACAGTGTATCCATTTCTGCTACAAGCACCATGGGAAACCTACCTCATAGGCGATCGGAACACATTCCACTAGGGTTACATCAACTTCTACAGTGTTCCTCAGGGAAGTCCCTACTAGGGACATCCTGGAAGCTGCAACCTGGAGCTCTGTACACACTTTCACCAGGTATTACCACTTGCCTATCTTTTCTAAATCCAGAGCTGGATTTGCCACAGCAGTCTTACAGGGTCTGATTGCCAGCCCTAATGCTTCTTAACTACCTCCACCCTTCCTTAGCTTTGGTAATCAACCCAAATGTGATGACTGCAACAGTGAAACACTAAGAACATAGTACAGTTGTGTACACTTACCATAAATGTAGATGTTCAAGTGTATTCACTGTTGCAGTCCTGGTTACCCTCCCTCCAGCCCCCCTGACTTATCTTTACTTCTACCTATCTTTGTTTGGCATTTCTTATATCATGTGTATTTGCTTTTTGCTGGGGGTGTTCCATACCATGTAATTGCTTCCTATTTTTGGGGGCACCTGACATCTGGGGCAAGAAAAACTGATGTAATGGCATTGGCTGCAAGTTTTATACCCCTGACGACCTGATGTCATGGAAGAAGTGACAGAATCCGATGCAGAAATCCCAAGACTCTGGTATTCAGACCGACTGAGGGCTACCTGCAGGCAGATAACCCAAATGTGATGACTGTAACAGTGAATACATTTGAACATCTACATTAATGGTAAGTGTACACAACTGTACTTTATGCCCACAACTTCAATAACCAAATGCACAGGGAGAAAATAATGTCTATATTCCCCAAGGCAACATGAGTCAGCAGGCATTATGGCAGAAATCAACAGTAGGCTGGCCAGTGGGCATGTCAGTGGCAATAAAAACACAGTGCGTAATGACTTTATAATTGGTGTATGTGGACCACCACCCCTTTTGCATACTGGAGCATAAATGTGACTACAGTAGCATGCAAGATTTCCTCCATGCTGTAACACACTTCTGCATGTTGTAGTTACATAAGAATGTACTGTGCACTGAGCACAACACTCATTACTTCTTCTGTCCTCATGCACTTGGTCATTAAAGCTTTGGGCATGGCAATGTGTGCTTCTTTTTACCCAAAGAGAATTCACAACAATCATGTTTCTCAGCAGCTGAATGTCACTTCAGCCATGTGTCCCCAACCAAATGTACCACAAGGAAATATCTCGCTGCCTAGGCACCTGAACCCAGCAAAGGGCACTGCAGCTGTGATGAATTTGATGAGTATTTTCTTTTGAGTAAACTTAAACACGTTCTGTACAGTCTTTACATCATCGTGTGCTAACTCTTAGCTTTGGTTCTTTCATAACCTTTAGTATTTCTTCAAAACCTTATATTGTTAACTGAAGTGTGTGTGTGTGTGTGTGTGTGTGTGTGTGTGTGTGTGTGTGTGTGTGTGTGTGTGTGTGTGTGTGTGTGTGTGTGTATAGATGTATACATGTACGGTTATAGTTCAATTCATTGAATACTCATGTCATTGAAAAGTGAACTGCATTTCTGTTTATATGACTTCCAGGTTGGTCAACAAAGTTAAGTGGCTTTTTGGTAGGGCTGAGAGTTTGCATGGGAGTGTCTGTATGTTAGAGCAGGGGTTAGGTAAGGGGATAGATTTACTGCATGCTGGAGTGTATGTGGGTAGGGTTACAGTTAGGATCAGCTAAGGGGATAGATTTACTGTGTGTGTGTGTGTGTGTGTGTGTGTGTGTGTGTGTGTGTGTGTGTGTGTGTGTGTGTGTGTGGTGACTGTCCAAGTTTTTGTCTTATGAAGTGGTAGTGTTTAACCAAATTTGTTTTTTAAAGTAAGGTGTAGGGTTAGGGTTAGTATACATTACTAAGGTGGTTCAGTGGGCTGTGTATTTTTAATAATCAAATGACCTTTCCAGTTAATTTTCAAGGTCATGAAAACAGCATTTGATCTATTTAGATGAAGACGTTCAAGGTATGCTGGGTCATGCATAGCATGAAAAGCTAAGCAGAGATCATCCCTCAGGAGTCCTTATGATACAGAACAGAAGGACAGAGCTGTTTAGCCCAACAGAGCAGATGAGGGTATTGAGACTCAAGATCTTTAGTTTAAACACCTTTATTAAATTATCACTAAATATATAGATACACGTCCATTAATAGAAAAGAAAACAAACCATATTAACATTTTTTCTATTTAAGTACATTACTATGTTTTCTTTGTAACAGCTATATTTCATTCAACATTGCATAAATTATTCAAATTCTGCTTTGCCTTAAACATCTCTCCTCCTCCTGAACACTATTTTGCATGTATCGTTACCTCAAATTCCATTTATTTTTATGTAACTTGCTCATTCCCTTTCCTAAAGATACCTCTTCCAGTTTATCTTTTTTTTTTACAATATTCATATATATAGATATATATATTTAAATATTGTTGGGTTATATTTCAACTTCGAGACTCAAGATTATTTTGGTGAAGAAATGTTGAAGCCTTTCAGTCTGGTCTAGATAACTGATTGGCCTAATAAGGGACTGTGACTTTTTTGGACCTTTATGAGATACTATGAAGAATGAGCTCTAAACGGTAGAAGGGTTTTCTAACTACCACAGCGACATAGTGGTCAGAGGAGAGTCTGTTATCAGCATTCTTGCTCAAGTCCCTGATGACTGTGTTAAGTGTAATGCTGTCTATATGGTAAGCAGTAGTGATGGTAGGTTTACCAAAGAAAGCTCTGCTGTATTTCTTGGTGTTTGAGTGTAAGCTTATAATTAATGCGCCAGTCACCTTTTGGTTGAGCCCTTGCTAGAACATTTGAGAATCAGAATATGATTTGCTGGCACCATTTTGCATTCAGTCAACTTGTTTAGCCATGGTCCCGTGATACTGACTTTTATGTCCCAGAAATATATACCAGAAGGGAGGTGACCTAGGACAGAGCCTTGTGGGACACTACTGGTGACACTTTTCTATCTAGATACCCCTGACATTAACACTTCCAGCCATCTAGATTGCTAGTCCAGCAAACTATGTATGGGTTTATGTTGAGTTGAGGGAGTTTACCAATAATCAAAGCATGGGGGACAGTGTCAAAAGGCCTTGGCAAGGGCCAGGTAAGTAGTGTGTACATTATGCCTTGTCCATGGTCTCTGGAATCCTTTAAAAGAACTCCAGATTGGTTGAAGTGGCATGTGCTCCCTTTTACAAAGCTGAACTGATGGTATATCCAGGGATACAGTGAAACTAATGGACCTGTCATTACCAGTGTCAGCAGAGGGGCAACCTTTATGCAAGGGTAACTCCACTGCCTCAACACTGGACATGTTAATAGTTTTAAAAGAAGCTAAATTCATGATACACTTCTATTGTTATTTTGAACTGCATAAAGACTGAGAAGGTCGTAATCCACAGACTGGGAAATTGTGTGTGTCGTGTGTGTCTGTGCTGGGCTTGGTGGATTTGCATCTGGTCATGCCCTGTTGTCTATGACAAGGTGTGAACGTTTAGTATGTTTTATACAAGAAAGTTGGATGCAAGTTTTAGGGCTTTACTATTTTGGGAATAGTCAAAGCTTTCTGTACTAGTAATGCTACAATGTTATGTGACTGACTGAAGAAGAATGTGCAATGTACTCTCCATCTTCAGTTTTACAGTGTTATTTCTGTGGTCAGTGATGTATATCAGGGCAGACTAAAGGCCGTTGCAAGTTAAGCCCCCACTTACCCAATTTATGATGTAACTTGGGTCAACGTCTGTTAAAGCTGCTGGTTCAAATACATACGTATTATATATTTCTTCATTTGTGTGGTCTGTTTTTAAAGAAGTTCAAGCTAAAATATCTGTTGAAATGTCTTTTTTTTTAGCTTAGCTGAGACTTGTAATTTTCCTTGATATTTCTGCGGTGGTGCAGCGGTAGCGTTGTTGCCTCACAGCAAGAGGTTCTCCTGTTTGATTCTCTGCTTGTAGTACACAAATGAACAGTAAGTCTGTGCAGAATTAACACCATGACATAAGAGTGTGCTGGATTTTAGGTAAATATCATTTTCTGAAAATTCCAGAGGTCCTTGTTTCCTAATTAACAGATAGAATGTTTCTTCTTGAAACATTCTATTATTGAACCCCAACAGGTAAATTCTGAGCATTTTCAATTGATTTCTAGATTTACAAGTATTGCCCTATTTGCCCCTGTGAAGATTGGGGAGAGATGGGCGAAGGCTGCCAGCCTAGTCAAATAGAATTTGATATATAATTCTGGCATTTGTAAATAAATGTAAAATACAGGCATGTTTTCTTGATAATAAATGTAAAATACAGGCATGTTTCTTGAGTGTAAATAATACTGTGAAATGTGGAACTGCAAAATATGTGACAACATTACACTCTACTGGCCAAGTGAAGCATGTTGTGACCCTTTCATGTTAGAATTTGACTCCAGTGCGGCTGGATGAAGGTTTTATGCCCATTGTTTTAAGGCTAAAGTTTATGACCAGAATTTAGATGTGGAATGTGCTTTATTGCTCTAGTTTCTGTTGGAATATACATGTGAAATGTCTTATATTGTTGTAAGTTTCTGTGCAGGTGTTAGGTTGCTAAATAATGCAGTTTATGGCCTGAGAACTCAGACCAGGTGTTAAGATTATGCAATATGAATACTGGGAAAACCTAAGTGTCAAAAATGATGCAATTTGGGAGGACCTTAGAGACATGTTTGTTAGTAATGTTTAAATACTATTTCTCACAAGAGACTGAGAGCAATTTGACATTGATATCCAGCTTATCAGCACTCTGCCTTGTGCTCACATGTAAGTTTTAGCACTGTGATTTCTTGTAGGAATATTTAAAGCTGGTAAAGATTAATTAAGTACTTTTCTTTGAAGTCAGACCTGTCCTACTGTAAAGATTAATTAAGTATTTTTCTTTGAAATCAGACCTGTCCTACTGTAGTATTTTAAGTTTCTGTGTGATCTCTGAACTCTTGGATATCTCTGTGGTGTAATAGTTTTGTCTTGTGTTTTAATTATTTATTATTAAATATTTTTAAAACCTTCTACCTGTGGCTAGTTTGTGTAGAGATGAGCTCTAGAGTACATTGCATATTTATAGAGGTTATTGTAATAGACCACTCTAAAGTAAGCCTTGACTGTTAGTCATACTACCATTGGATTATTAATATTGCACAGTAATAATTGGACACCCTTTTAAGGGCCTTTTAGTAGCGGATATTATTAGTTGGGTGGTGGCAGTAATTACTGCCGTATAGTCTGGGTAAAGGGGCACAGCTGGAGAATCTGTGTCGGCCTTTCCCATGAGTGTCTGTGAAGTTCTATAAATACTTATCTCAAAGTGTGTGTGTGTTGTGTCAGCTACCTATAGCTGTGCCAGTGGGGAGTTGTATTGGGGACCTGGTGAGCAAGGGAGCAACCAGCCCCAGACGGACTGTGATCTCTGTGTGAACTTAAGGGAAATTGTACTGTACTGTGTGTATTAGTTATCCTTTCCTGTCTCTTCTATGAGACAACCTCCCTGGTGTTAGTGGTGAGGACTGAGGCTCCTTGATTGCTGGGCCAGGGCACGGTCGTCACAAGTGTTTGGCAGTGATGGGCTCTACTTCAGATACTAATTGGCTTGTAGTGGTGTGGGTAGAGCGAATTCCTGTAGCTTATGTACAGTGATCTCTAAAAGTGTTTTGTACTCTAAAACAGCCACGCAGTGGTATACTCAGAGTTCAGATCACAATTGTTTTATTTCTTTTGTTAGCTTAGTGTTAGTCAGGGTGAGCTGGCAGCATGTCAGCAGAAGAGTATAGAAAGCTGACAAGGAGCCAGCTGGCGGAGATGTGCCAGGCTAGGGGACTGGTGCATGGAAACCTGACTAAAGCAGACCTGATTGCAGCCTTGGTTACAGCTGCATCAGAAAACAGCAGCCTGTTGGACAGTCAGACTGACAGTGGAGATACAATATCCTCGGACAATGGACAGCTCAACCTTTCTGCAGTGGACTTAAAAATCCAGCTGGAGCTAAAGAGACTTGAGTTGGAGGCCAGGCGTATGGAACTAGAAGCAGATGAGAGAATGAGGAGCCTAGAAGCTGAAGAACAGGAACGGCAGAGAAAGCATGAGAGGGAAATGCTGATTCTTCGCCAGAGTCACGGAGGTAATGGGGAAGGGAGTAACTGGACCCCAGAAGCACAAAAGGTCAGTAAATTTCTTCCACAGTTTAAAGAAGGGGATAATTTTGATAGCTTCAGTCATATGTTTGAGCAGGTATGTGAACAGTATGAAGTTGACCAAGGGCTCTGGGTGCGGTTCCTGACCCCCTTACTCCATGGTAGAGCTGTAACTTCTTTAGCATAAATGCATGACACTGACTGTTTAGCTTATACTGCTGTAAAAAGACATTTATTTGACTGTTTTAAGCTAACACCTGAAATTTATAAGAAAAAGTTTTGCGAGCATAGACGCAAGGCAGATGAAAATGTATGTGACTATATTGTTGAACTGAGCACATTTTTTCATAGCTGGGTGAGTGGATGTCAGGTCACCACTTTTGAAGGGCTGGCAGACCTTTTGGTAAGGGAACAAGCCCTTAGCACTTTGCCTGAAGACATGAGGATCTGGTTAGCTGATAAACAGTGTGCTACTTCAGAGGAGTTGGGGAAGAAGGGAGACCTATACCTAGCAGCCAGGACAGCCCTGCACAGGACAGGGACCCCCAGTACTGCTCATGGGACTAAAGGAACCCATGGTGGGCAGCACAGACTACCCTAACAGAATCCGCCAGTAGCAGAGGAAGCCACTAGTCCAGGTACACGTCCAGGAGCTAGGGTTAAATGTTTTGAATGCAACCAGTGGGGCCATGTGGCATAATGACATACAGATGCCCACGGAGGCAAGGAGGGGAACCTAAGGTAAGGGAACCAGTAAGTGGTAAAGACAAAATGCCAGTAGTAGGTTGTCTTGAGACAACAGATGTATGGAACTACCATCCTGCAAATGTCCTGAGATGGAAGGATTTGGATGAGGCAGTACTATGTACTTATGCAGTTACATGCAGTTAGGCTAGGAGACAAGCATGTGGGTCTGGTTGCCTGGGGGAGACCCAGACAGACTGCATACTTGCAGCCGGGACTGCTGAGGTGGTTACTTCAGGGAGTGAGCTATGTTGTAGCAGTGAGACTGAATGTGAGCCACAGCTGCTTGTGGGTACTGATACTGATGTTCCCTTGGACAGGGTAACTGCAAAGGTAGAGGTGAGTAGTAGCACCCAGGCTAACAGTGAGGCACCGCTATCAGAGGATGCCAGATTCCTGTGGAAGGGGAGCTAGGAAGGGTTACAAGGAGAGACTTGAGACAGGCTCAGCTCTCGGACCCTACATTGCAAGGCATGAGGCAGGTAGCTAGGGAGGCACCTGATTCTCAAGGGAAGGGGGAATCTGTATACTGAAACAAAGGGTTACTATACAGAGAGTGGACCTTTGAGGGAAGGCTAGAAGGTGAGAGAGTACAGCTGTTGGTAGTGCCTAGAGCTTACCGTCTGGTGCTTTTAGCCATAGCCCATGATATTCCCTTTGCAGGTCATATGGGCATAAAATGTACAGAGGCCTATTATGCAAAACTTCTATTGGCCTGGAATTTCCAGAGATGTAACAGGATACTACAGGACCTGTGAGCAGTGCCAAAAGGTAGGCAAGGCAGGAGACAAGGTGAGAGCACAGACTCTGAGGGAGGAGATACAGGAGATGTTGGAACTTGATGCCTTTGCCTGTGATTGAGGAGCCATTTCAGAGTGTAGCTATGGATATTGTGGGTTCCCTGATAACCCCAAGTTCCACAGGGAAAAAGTATATCCTAGTGGTAGTGGATTATGCTACACGATACCCTGAGGCAGTTGCTTTGTCCTCCATTGACGCCAAGAAGGTGGCAAATGCTTTGTTAGAGATTTTCAGCAGGGTAGGTTTCCCAAAGGAAATACTGTCTGACAGAAGTGTCAATTTTATGTCAAACCTGCTGGCTTGTCTGTGGAAGTCATGTGGGGTAAAGCACATGAAGACCACCCCCTACCATCTCCAGACTGATAGTCTTGTTGAGAGGTTAAACTCTACAATCAAGTCCATGCTACGGGTATTTGCAGATCAGTTTAAGAGGGAGTGGGACAAATATTTGCCCCATCTGTTGTTTGCTTACAGAGAGGTTTCCCAGGAATCCACAGGTTTTTCACCCTGTGAGTTGCTGTAGGGGCATAGGGTGAGGGGAAGTCTAGATTTAATTTGAGATGAGTGGGAAGGTGAGTGTGAGTCTCACAAGGAGTCTGTCGTGGCATACATCCTAACCCTCAGGACAAGGCTCAGGGAACTCATGGGCTTGGCACAGGAGAACCTGGCAGAAGCCCAACAACAGAAAAAGGTGTGGTATGACAAGAATGCTCGAACTAGAAAGTATGCTGTAGGGCAGCAGGTGATGCTTCTCATTCCTGTCAGACACAACAAGCTGCAAGCAGCTTGGGAGGGACCCTACAAGGTGGTAAGAAAGGTAAGTGATGTTAACTACATGGTGGAAGTGCTAGGGAGATGGCAGGGGCACAAATTGTACCATGTTGACATGATGAAACCTTACCATGATAGGGAGGCCCTTGTGCTGAGCATTTGCAGTGGATTGCAGGAGGAGTCTGAGAGAGATCTTGTGACTGATCTCCTCAGTGAGGCTTGGGTGGACACCTCTGTGGAAGGGGTAGCAATGTCCCAGCAGCTATCTCCTACCCAGGTTCAAGAAATTTGAGCAGTGTTGCAGGGGTTTGGGGTCATGTTCACTGGGAAACCAGGGAGCATCCACCTGGTGCAGCACCAGGTGGATATCGGACCCCAAAGGCCTATCAGTCAGGCCCATTATAGGGTGCCTGAGAGAGTCAAACAGACTCTGAGGGAGGAGATACAGGAGATGTTGGAACTAGGGGTGATTCAAAAGTCCAACAGTCCCTGGGCCTCACTAGTGGTGTTGGTGCCAAAGAAGGATGGCAACAACATGTTCTGTGCGGATTACAGGAAATTAAATAGTCACACAGAGTCAGATGCTTACCCCATACCTAGGACAGATGAGGCCGTAGAGCAGCTGGGTGGGGCTAAGTATCTTACAACCGTTGATCTTACCGAGCGTTACTGGCAGGTGCCCTTGACTCCCAGTGCTAGAGAGGTCAGCCTTTGTGACTCTTTTTGGCTTGTATGAGTTCACAAAGATACCCTTTGGGATGAAGAATGCCCGAGCGATTTTCCGGAGGTTGGTAGATCATATCTTAGCAAGAGCAGGAGGGTTTGCCCTTGCTTACATGGATGATGATGCTATCTACAGCCATTCCTGGCAGGAGCACCTTCAGCATGATAGGGAGGTGCTGGGCAGACTACAGAGGGCAGGGCTGACCATTAAGCCGAGCAAATGTCAGGTGGGTATGACAGAGGTCTCCTACCTAGGACATAGAGTGGGGAGTGGTAAGATAAGGCCAGAACCTGCCAAAGTGGAAGCTGTTCAGGCATGGCCTGCACCTGTTACCAAAAAGCAGGTGAGGGCATTCTTGGGGACAGCAGGGTACTACAGAAAGTTTGTTCCCAATTATAGTACCATACCTGCTCCCCTCACAGACCTGACAAGAAAGAATAGGCCAGATAAGGTAGTATGGACCCCAGCATGTGAGCAGGCATTTCAGAAGCTTAGGGAGGACCCCCTGTGTTAGCCAGTCCAGACTACAGCAAAGACTTTGTTGTGCAGGTGGATGCTTAACTATGGGGTGGTGGCTGTACTTAGTCAGATTTCTTCAGAGGGAGAAGAGCACCAAGTGGTTTACCTCCGTCATAGGCTCCAACCCAGGGAGGAATGCTATGCAGTGGGAGAAAAGGAATGTCTAGCCATAGTGTGGGCACTACAAAAATGTCAGCCTTATCTGTATGGATGAAAATTCACTGTGATGACAGATCACAACCCTCTAACATCGTTAAACAGAGCCAGTCAGTAAAATGCCAAGTTGCTAAGATGGAGTCTGGGGTTGCAAGCATATGATATGTCAGTGCAGCACCACAGTGGGAGTAGCAATGCCAATGCAGATGGGCTCTCAAGACAGGGAATGGGGTGAGGTACACCCAGATAGACCTGACCCTCTCAAGCGAAGTTTCTCAAGGGACACTTGAAAACCTTACTTGAGTTCTCTGGGGGGGGGGGGGATTTAACGATTGGGGAGAGATGGGCGAAGGCTGCCAGCCTAGTCAAATAGAATTTGATATATAATTCTGGCATTGCAATGTAAAATACAGGCATGTTTTCTTGATAGTAAATGTAAAAAAAAAGGCATGTTTCTTGAGTGTAAACAATACTGTGAAATGTGGAACTGCAAAATATGTGACAACATTGTACTCTACTGGCCCAGTGAAGCATGTTGTGATCCTTTCATGTTAGAATTCAGCTCCAGTGCGGCTGGATGAAGGTTTCATGCCCATTGTTTTAAGACTAAAGTTTGTGACCAGAATTTATATGTGGAATGTGCTTTATTGCTCTAGTTTCTGTTAGAATATACATGTGAATTGCTTTCTATTGTTGTAAGTTTCTGTGCAGGTTTTAGATGGCTAAATAATGCAGTTTGTGGCCTGAGAACTCAGACCAGGTGTTAAGATGATGCAATATGAATACTGGGAAAACCTAAGCGTCACAAATGATGTAATTTGGGAGGGCCTTAGAGACATGTTTGTTGGTAGTGTTTAAATACTATTTCTCACAAGAGACTGTGAGCATTTTGATCTTGATATCCAACTTATCAGCACTCTGCCTTGTGCTCACATGTAAGTTTTAGCACAGTGATTTCTTATAGGAATAGTTAAAGCTAGTAAAGATTAATTAGGTATTTTCTTTGAATCAGACCTGTCCTACTGTATTATTTTAAGTTTCTGTGTGATCTCTGAACCCTTAGATATCTCTATGGAGTAGTAGTTTTGTCTTGTGCTTTATTTATTATTCAATATTTTTAAAACCTTCTACCTGTGGCTGGTTTGTGTAGAGATAAGCTCTAGAGTACATTGCATATTTATAAAGGTTATTCTAGTAGGCCACTCTAAAGTAAGCCTTGACTGTTAGTCATACTACCATTGGATTATTAACATTGCACAGTAATAATTGGACACCCTTTTAAGGCCTTTTAGTAGCGGATATTATTAGTTGGGTGGTGGGAGTAATTACTACTGTATAGTCTGGGATAAAGGGGCACAGCTGGAGAATCTGTGTCAGCCTTTCCCAGGAGTGTCTGTGAAGTTGTATAAATACTTATCTCAGTGTGTGTGTGTGTGTGTGTGTGTGTGTGTGTGTGTGTGTGTGTTGTGTCAGCTACTTGGGCAGGGACATGAAGCACTGGTTGGACAGAGAGGGTACTGAAGGTTTTAGCTTGCCCAGCTAGGCTGAGACATGGACCCTATAGCTGTGCCAGTGGGGAGTCTTATTGGGGACCTGGTGAGCAAGGGAGCAACCAGCCCCAGACTGACTGACTGAATCTCTGTGTGCACTTAAGGGAAATTGTACTTTACTGTGTGTATTAGTTATCCTTTCCTGTCTCTTCTATGAGACGACCTCCCTGGTATTAGTGGTGAGGATTGAGGCTCCTTGATGGCTGGGCCAGGGCACGGTCGTTACAGCCCCATCCATTAAGTATTTATTTTCTCTTTTAATTTCTACAGTCTCCACTTACATATTGCCTTCCCATATTTTTTTTTTTTGGTTTTTATGCTACCTTCTCAAATTCAGTGTAATCTTAAATGAAGACACTAATGTTTTCTTGCTGGTCTTTAGAGGTGCTGTTCTACAGTACTTTGGTTGTTAATTTTCGTTATAGCTGCTCAAAACATTGTCAGATGATTTTTTTCTATCTGAGACTATATTTAACAGAAACTGAATTTTACTTGGTTAACACACCTGGCTTACATTTTCTTTATCAATTGTGTGTTTAAATTTAATTTGACCTTTAATGAATAACTTCTCTTGAGGCTGGAGCTAAATGCCTCCAGACCTAATATTGCTAAGAACAATGACAACAATAAACTAGAGCACAGTGTTACAGAATGATCCGGAAATTCGACAGACAGCTACACACTTATCAGAGGGAGAGGGAGGGAGAGAGAGATTTATTTATGGTCCTTCTAAATTAAAAAAAGGAAACGTGGATTGCAAATGGAAACAAACATATCAATAACACCAACCCTATGCAGTTAGTAAAAACAATGCCAGAGTGCTTCTAGATTTCTGGAATCTGTTGTGGAATCTGAAATCAGATCTTTTCAGTCTGCATTTTAAGAAGTTTTCTTGTACAGTTCTACCATGACCTTTCTGAACTGGGAGAACTTCCAAACCATGTACTATAAAAGCATTCTGGTCACCAAGCATCATGTTACCGCTTACCATTTTTTAGTTAATTCATCTTTCTCTGCAGCTTGTAAATGTTTTGAACTGTATAATTTTCCAGTGGTTACAAACTGCAAGTGTAGCCACAAATGGTTTTGATTTAAAAATGTGACCCAGAAATTTGATGCACAAAAATCCTTCCTTGCTCACATGACTATGCAGATAAAAAAATACACTTGCAATCTCAGAGGCCAAATGCATTTTGAAAAATACCATTAAAAACAGAACTGCTTTTAACCAGTGTTCATTTTACAATGTAGCTACCACTGTACATTTAGGGGGCATGTCGGCAACACCTTGCTTTGACCTTGTTAAGCAAAGGTTAAGGCCTTAGAAATATTATGCACTAGGAAAAATACACTTTCACAAAAAAATACATAATTAAAGCTAACTATACAGATGTACACTGCATATAAAACTACATGTTCTGAGATTCAGTGCTCGCTCTGTTATGGTCATTTTTCCTTTATGTACCAGAAGCACTGAAGTCAATCTGTGGTGAAAGTGAAACAACAAATTAATGTTTTGTAGAGCCACAAAGGCAGTTTACAAAATACCACTGAACATGGTGTAATGGAGTTTCTTCTCTGCTTTCTGCGTGCGGAAAGGCCGGATCATAGTAAAGAAGAGCTAACGTTTAACATTTTTCTAATACATAGAACTTGGTATCCTGTAACATAATGCAAAATCATGATGATGATTCTTAAGAAATTTTGGAGCACTTTTTTTTTTTTTTCCCAGGGGTGTAAGTAAATAAAGAAACAGCCCTTGCAAAAATTATTCTTTTGTTAACGATTTCTTCAGCAACATTTGGCCAACCTAATTTGAAAATTCTTTGCTACTTTCTTTACCTTAGTATATCAATGGTTGCTGAAAAGCATAATAAATCAATGTCCGTTCAATAAGATTTCTTTTAAGACCTGTCTGTATAGAACAGTAGAGTGTTGTAAGTGCAAATAGTGAAGGACATAAGGCATGCAGAAACAATTGTCTGCTGCTTGAAGAACTCCGCTTTATTATTTTATGCAAGGGTCTTGCTAAGTGAACTATTTATTTTTTTATAACAGCTAGTACACGTCTTTGAACACATATGTCAATCTGCATGTTGTCACATCCAGTTGCACTAAGAGGTACTCTGGTCCTGTTATTTTTCTGCCTCAGAGGCAAAAGAAATGTAGTGCTATTTATTTATTTGTATTTGGAATGTTCAGTTGGGTTTATGGCCCATTTTCCAGTAGATGCTGTAGGGGGGAGGGTATATACAAATGGTGTCAATTTGAAAACAAAGTATTGCGTAAACATCATAGCAGTTTTATGTGCATGTATGCAATGAGAATAGTAGGGTGGCTTGTTCACTGGATTAGCATCAGTAATGCCTAAAAATGAAGTGACTGACAGTATAAAGCAGTGTATTGCTGTGTTGGACTTTCACCCTTTAAAAAAGCTGCACATTAATAACTCATGAGCTGCACATTAATAACTCATGAGCTGGCATATGTGGTGTACTACTGCAGGCCTGTAACTATTTCTGTAAGAACTGAGCTGATCTGACATTAGAATGAATGAACCCAAGACCAGTCCGAAAGTCCAAGCACAAGTGGCTAATCAATAAAGACTTGATGCTGATAGTTAACAGTGCCTTTGCTCAGTGTTTTGCCAGCTGGGACTAGGTTCTGTCAGCAGATGCTGTTTTAATTACTGTTATAGTCGAGTAAATTTTCATTGCTACAAACATCAGCCTGTGATAGCAAGTCCTTATGCTGAGAATTATAAATCAGTGATCAACTGAGGGAGGAAAAGTGACCGTCATTGTTCCTGTTTTAATGGCATTTTGAGCAAATGTGGATGTTTGAGACCTGCTTGTGTTGCATCTAGTCCATAATACTTCACAAAGTTAAGAGGTTGCTGTTACTTAGATGACCTTTAAGGGAATTATTTCAGTTTCCGCCCAGGATGTTATTTGGGACATAGTGAATCTTGGGGGGATTGAACCTTCTGCTGTGGTTCTGCTGAAATCATTTTGTAAATCACAAACTCTTGGGCAGAAATTTAAGGGTCACCCCTGGATTTCAGACACCAAGAACAATTCCACATTTTTTCCATAAAAGATAAGGGGAGAAAGATTTGGAGCCTGAACAAGATGAACAGTGACATGCATAAGTATTGCTTCAGTCTTTGATGGATTAAGTTGTAAGCAAACGTTCTTCTATTGAATTGTGGCACCCAGGCAGTTTTCAAGGGCAGCGAAATGAGATACATGCACATGAGTAAAGGGAAGGTACTGCTTAGTCTGGTCAGTGTAACACTGGTATTGCATGCCACCACCCCTGGATAACTCTCTTTTTAATAAGATTGTTTACACAGTAAATTGCAAAGGAGGCAGGACTGTGCTCTGTTTACCTCACATGCCAGTGGATAACCCCCATTTATAGTTACCCTAGAAGTATCCTGCTCCATATCACCCAAGAAGTAATAGGTGAACATTCCAGAACTTTGAAAGAAACAAGTGCGGATACAAAGCTGCTCTTTCAGGTTTCATGATCCATGGTTTTATACTTTGCCATTAAGAGGTCAGCAGTCTTATTGTTTTGTGTAATGTTATAAAACTAGGCTGATGAGGATAGAGGTGATCCTGTTACATAAGATGTGCGTACAGCTATAGATAAATGAAAATCATGCCATAGATAGTATAGAAGTATTACAGATTGCAAGCATCAGTAATTTTGTTTCTTGAGGATGAGAATAATAAGCAACTGTTTAATAAGCGATGTGAAAGTATTCTTACTGAGAGAAAACTGTACAGTCTGCTAAAATGTGGAATTAGAGATTCCAGAAAGATATCCTCTAGATAGATACAGGATCAGGCATATAGGAAGTATACAGGATCAGGCATATAGGAAGTAGGATTTAGAATTAAAACTGCTTCCATAACCTCTTCCTAGTGAGTACAATCAAAGTAAACTCAGTGGATGCTCACACAATCCATATTTGAAATACTGCAAGAAACTATAACCACAGTGCCAGCTCTTGTCAACCATATCTGCATAAAGTGGTCAGGCTTCTTCACAACTTGAAAATTCTGCATTTAACTAGGCGGTTGGCAAATGAGGAAATTGTTCAATTCATTCCTGCTCTAGGGACATCCTTAAGAGCTAGTACTGCTGATGTTGGCAGGGCAGTTCAGACTGTCTTGAAATCCTATAACGTCTACAGTTCTTATGTTACCCTACATGGGGTTTTGAGTTTCTCGGACACCTGGTGGGATTGATGCTATCAAATAGGGTTCCTAACTCGCATCCAGCCAGGTCATGATAAATACCAGCTCCACCTCCTGAAACACGTCTTGTACAATGCCAGTCTTGACCAGGCTTATTTTGCATGCCTCCTGCATTAATTGAGCCATGATCTGGGATATTGGAGAAGTCCTATCTAAAGAGTAAAGATGATCAGCTGCCTCTTCAGGTGCTGCAGTGGTACAGTTCGTGACAATTGTCCGGGTGACATTTTGCTGTAGAGCAGTAACATGGAACCTTCACTAGGTCATGACAAACATAGACAAGGTCAGCCTGGCCTTGTTTATTTCCTGCCTTATGACGGTCTGTGATACCCAGTTGTCAGCGATTCAAAAGAAAACAGGAAATTGCTCTCTACTCATATGATTGATTCACATTTGAAATGGTCCAGAAGGTCCCTCTTGTAATACTTCAAGTAGTGCAATGGATGGAAGCACTGCAGCTATAATTTATAGAAAGGCATTCTAAAAGGAGGTGTACATTGAGTTGACTACGTTTTAATAACAAAAAAAGGAAGTAGAAATAGAGTACAGAATACACTTGCCTAACTCTAGTAGCTGCCTTAGCATAGTAGGGGGTGGCTTTGTAAAGAATTAAGTGAAGACTACATAATTAGCAAAGATGGATCAAATAGGTTTAAAAAGAAGCAAGATATTTGAACAAAATCCAGGTTCAAAAATTCTGCTAGAACATCTCAGCAGGTTTATCTGTAAACGGTGTAGAAATAGTTACTGCACACAAGACTCAGGCCATTGCAGACCCATAAGTCTGACCAGCCTCATATGCAAAGCCATGGATAGGCTTCTCACAGAATTAATCGATCAGGACATAGGGAACCTCCAAACACTGGATCAGTTTCAGTTTGGATTCATTAATGGCATGTCATGCTTACTCAACCTGGTGGATTTTTTTGAAAAGGTCACCAAGGCAATGGATGAAGGCAAAACTGTAGACACCACTTACATCAACTTGGCCAAAGCATTTGACACAATTCCCCACTCGGGTACAGTAGAATATCTAAATAAACTGGGAATAAACCCCAATGTCACCCGCTGGATTAGGATGCAGATAATCAAAATGGGACGATTGCCTCCACAAAGAGACCAGTCACTAGTGGAGTCCCCCGGGGTTCTCTGCTGGGACCTCTTCTGTTTGGCATATGCTTTTCTGAAGTAAAAACCAATATCAAAGTTCTCTGGCTGACTAGGTTTGCAGATAACTGCAAGCCAAAAGCAGTCATTGAATCCCTAAATGACTTTTTGTCATCCTGCAGGAAGGTTTGCCACAAATAAATGGCTGGTATCTAAATTGTGGTCTGAAATTAACTGCCAAAAATGCATTATTGTATCCTTTGGTAAGTTATTTACCCCCAGGGAATTACCACATTTGACAACAAACCCAACTGTTTGGGATTTGAGAACTTGTATGGACATTGACTTAACTTTTTGACCAACATTTGTCTGTTGTTGTGAGAAAGCCCTTCTATACTGCACAGCTTATAAACAAAAGGATTGTGTCCAGATCTAGGGATATCACTGTCCCCATTTACTCAGCCCTCATTAGGCCAGTCATTGAATATAATGCCCCCTTTGACATGCATCTGTCCAGTCGCATGCAACAACTGGAACACCCATAGAGATACCTTACTAAAATGATAATACAAGGCCTAAACTACATGTCCTACATGGACTGACTCAAAGCCCTGTCACTATACTCGTTATCCTACAGACTGCTAAGAGGTGACCTGTCTGTTTGCATGGCATCCTCAGACTCCTTTCTGATGGATTTACTGCACATCAGCAAGTCACATGACAACAGAAATACTCTGTGTACGGATCTAAACCTCTTCAGGAACATTAACAGAATGGTTTGGAGGAACAGATATACCTCACAGAGGTTACTGCTGCTGTGGAACAGACTTTTCATCCCTGTCTATTTTCAAACACAATGTAGTTCTGTGGATGGGAAGCAGAAAATTCATCCCAGGACTGTCCCCTGTACTACTAATGGACAGAGGTAGCACCTAAATGCTGTATTCCATGCATTGTTCTCCTAATATTATCAATTGGTATGATCCCAGTTATTCTCATGGGAGTAATAATATAATTATTGGTCTTATCCATCCCATGGTCAATCTATAAGCAAGCGGGCTAGGTTATTTCGAGTACGAAAAGGAAAACTGGCTATGCTTAAAAATAGCCTGAAAGGGCAGCATAGTACTTACCTATGAACCTATAATGTAGAGCAGTATATTACGCAGAAGTAAAAATATGTAGTACCCAAAGTGATACCTGTACAGGGAAAAAAGTGTTGTGGTTGTCAAGTAAATGACAGTCTGTGTAATAGGAATAAACAATGTGCAAATGTAAGTACAATTTCAGAAAGTATTTACAGTGCTCATATGTAATTAAGGGAAGATCCAGGCCTAATCAGAGTTACCTGGTACAGATTAAAACCTGTTCTATTAATCCGGTTAATAATTAGTCAACTGGCAAGCGCAGTAGTCAAACTGTTTAGAAACAAAATGTGATATAATGGAAAGCAGCCAGCTTATCCAGAAAACTCAAGGTCATTCTTAAAGTATTTCTTTTAACTTTTCTGTTATTTAGACCACTCAGTAGGATTCTGTTTCTTAAGATTCCATTTCGCAGCATTTTAGGAGTCTGCCTAAATTTAAGTTTGCAAAATAATAATGATAGTAGTCATAGTACCAGAAGTATATTATGCATCAAAACCATTTTATAGTCTCCTGTAAATCTCCAGTATCAAGGCCCAACAGATAATCTGAAACTGCTCTGTTAACCACAGTGGTGATTAACAAGCCCAAAGATACAAGGGCTAAAGGAATTAACAAACTATACATAAACAGTTGCCAGAGCAACAGTTCAGACTGAATGAATTGGGTATCTGAATAACTTGCAACGTAAAACGAACTCTAACTATCCACCATTCGGCAAACACATCTCATGTAACTAATGTCAGATCAAAAGCTCCTCAAAATAGTAGAATGGAGTGCTATCAGGGAAACTCAAAGACAAATAAATAAAAGCAGTAACAAAAATGACCCAGTAGCATCTGGAAGTATATAGACAAAACTCTAAAAGTTGCATAGGTGAAGTAGCTATCAAGGTACGGAAAAAGAACTTGTACAAGATAAATGTAGAGAGACGTCTACAAATACACAGTCCAAAACAAACATTTAGGAGAGTCCTGTTCGGTTATTTCTAGCAGGTATTTAAAAGAAGTGCTTAAGCTTCAAAGCACTTAAAATATGTAGTTAAAAATGCATGAATAAAATATGTAGTTAAAAATGCATGAATAAAAGATGTGCATGTGATAAAAAAAATATAATTTAATTTGCCTAATTCACTTACAGTTTAAGTAATTAGAAGCTAGGCAAATTGAGAGAGGGAGAGGGAAGGAGACCGAGAGAGATTACGTTGAATCCTGAATTATATTGGTTACTGAGCGTTAAAAGCAGCTGCTTCAACAAACATCATTTCCATTCCATTTTAGTAAAAACTTTAAAAATGTAAATGTTGCACCTTAAAGTCTTTACTTAGGTGGGCTAAATATTGCAGTTTTAATAATGTGTACATTGTCATGTTCTGCTTTTACTTTTAAGGACACCCTTTCAGTTTTGTTACATAAAACCTTTACTGTACCAGTCAGAACTGTGGCACTGCTGGCCACGAGGCAGACAGTGGTGACTGATGTTACACTATCATTGTACAACAGAGATAGAAAGTTAGAATACGAGATCGTATAATTAAGGCCACCCTTCTGCAGTTTAACTAAGTGCTAGATGTACTACATGTAAGGACTGTTTATGGAGTTAACAAAAGAAACAAAGCAGTGTTCTGTTTCAGAGAGTATGTGTTTGCAGAGTATACAGAAAAAACTTAGCAGCAGAACTGAGAAGTACAATAAAAGTTGCTTTCCGCGGCTGTGGAGTGGACAGAGGTGGGTAGACCAATATGATCTGATGGGTTACACATTGATTACACACTATGCTGCATTGTGGTCTTGCACGAGTACTGTTGCTGTTTATACATTAGACTCATGTTTATTATTAGAGTTTCACAGAACTGCATTAGTCCTCGACTGTATTGCTGTTCTTATAACAGATGTCAGATGAGTTTATTGAACAAAGTCTGTCAATTCAAGGAGGCAGAAGATCAGGAAATTACAAAAACAGGGAAAGGGGTTGTATTTATGTTTTCTGGTCAGTTTCTAGACTTTATAATCTCTTTCACAGATTACTGTTACAGCAGAACAAAATTGTTAAGGTATACCAAGAAGTTGCTCTTTAAAATCTGAGACATAGCTATGAAAATTTCCACGAGTAGATATGTTCTACTAGTTTATTAGATTTGGTTTGAAAATGGAAAACACTGGATTCTTTTTCTTTTTGTAAAATGATCTGAATATCATTGCTATTTGTCCTAAGAAAAGCAAGGCAGCTGGATTAACATGAATTATTCTCTGACAGCATTTGGGACATATGACTGTATTTTACTTTACCAGATGCTGGGTTCAGTGGATTTTTCTCTTGCTTTTCCAAGACAAAATGATACAACACCCCAACTAGCCTTGGGATTTCACTCCCTCAGGTCTGTTTTCATAATTATACTTGGCCTATTCTTTAACCATTCCAGTCTCCAGAATTTGAGCTTCTGTGAATGAAGTCAGGAAATGGTTATGTATAGTTTTAAAGACTACACTCGGTAGAGATGAAGTACAATCTAGTTAAGATGCCATGTTGCAAATAGAGTAATTACTACACGGCACAGATGCCAAATTTGTGATTGTGTGTTTTTGTAGAGATTTGCTTAAAAAGATATTGCTGGAATTCATAAATATTAACCGCAGACATGAAGTGCTGGTTACAGTCCAGGCTACACACTAGAGCTCTGCGATTCATAAATCGTGTGCAATGAATTATCAAGTTAACAATACTACTAAAGTGCAGGTGTTCAGATATGCAGATAGGGATTCACAGCATGTTCTGCAGTTCACAAATGTCTGAGACTACATTGTCAAGTACTGGCACAGATTTATGCAGTTGCAAGTACAGATTTGATGCACTATCCCCTAATCCTTTACACCTTGGCTGCCAGTGTCTAAGAAACAGTGTTAATACAGCTGAGCAACGCTACCATCATTAATTGGACTGATACTGCGTACAGCAACCAAAGGGATCATTTTATTTTGTAAAGAGATACAATGGAATATCACACTGTAGCATATGATGCACACTGCCTCAACAAATACAGTGATGCAACTGAGTTCCTGCCAGAGAGGACAGTAGGAATGCCCGATCCGATTATTAACACAGTATGCTAATGATTCAAACTCTGTAGTCATGGCAAAGCTGGTCAACAGCTTTATGAAGCAGGCCTTGCTATGTCTGTGGAGCATTGTGGACTGTAGATGTGCTGCTATACACAAGGGATTTTAGAATGGTCAGTCTGAAGGAACATTACATTATTCACTAAGGAGCAACCACATGACATTAAGGGCCATGGTAAAGCTACCCTGTTTCTGTGATTCACTGTTTTGCAGTTCATAAGCACATTAGCCACAATGAGGAAAGACTCATTATCAGCTAATCTGCATGTCTATGAATCACAGTTAAGTACTGCAGATCACCACTTCTCGTAGTAGTTACCAGTGACAGCATCATGTCAGTTTAGTAGTCCTTACCCCTGCAGTCACTCTTCCACACACAAGCACAGAATTAAAACACACACACCATATATCCCATACCTGTCCTTATTGTCAGAATGTCCATGATACCTCCTTTTCCAGTGCACTGGTGATTCACAGATTACAGTCAGTTCTTCATGCCAGATGGTTGATTTTGATACTGCATTCTTTAGATGCACACTAGGGCAAACTCCGTTATCCTACGAGGTTGAGAGATATGCTTAATAATTCCTGTCCCTCTCTCTTGTACATCATGAAATGTTGCAGGAATTGCGTAATGCCTGAGATCTCAAAGTATGTATATTAGATCAGTTTTTATCAGTAATGCAGTGGTGTCCTGTGTCAGATGTGTATGGTTCAAACCACTTTTTCGTCCTCTGTACTCTTTTATAATATGTGCCTTTAAGGCATGCTGCATTGAGTATCCATGGTGGCTTGTGCTCCCTTAGCCTTTGAGCAGCATCCTACCATCACGCAATATGATACCACAGTACAAGCAAAAAAATGATTTCAGCAATTGGCTAAGTTTCTGGTGTTATTCCAAGGGGATCCAGTTTCTGTCTGCCTGGTATGATAAGATTGACAGACCCCGATGCTGTGCCAGAGATAGCCTGCATCTGTCACTGCTGGGCTTCCAGATACTGACCAAGGCTCTTGCCACTCCTATAGTGCCTTTTTTAGGCTGTGTTCCAAAGACCAAATTACCACCATAACAGCTGCAATCAAATGCAATTTGAGGGTCAGGCTGCTCAGTGCTAGAAGTCTAAATCTCAAAATGCACTCGCTTGAAGCACTCCTTAAAATGGAGAACCTCGACATTTGTGCTGTAACAGAGACGTGGTTCAAAGCAGCAGAAAGCACCCCTGCACTACCAGGCTATAACTCATTCCACACCTTTTGGCCCCAGAACTTGGACCAAAGCTCCAAAGACAGAGGTGTTTCCATATTCATAAAGGATGAGCACACCTCCAGACTAGTAGCCCAGTATAACGCATCAGAGATGCTTCAGGTGCAGCTAACATTGGGTAAGACGGTGATTCAGGTCATAGCCTGCTATAGGTCCCCAGCCATGTCCCAAGACTTGCACTCCATGTTACTAAGCACCCCGAAGAATATTAGGGTCCAGCCTAACACTCTCTTTCATACTGGGCAACTTCAACTACCCCTCCATTAACTGGGTAAACTGCTCGTGTACCAATACACTTGCCCAGTCTTTCCTGGAATTCATTAATTCCAATGCCTGGACCAGCTCGTTCTTACCCCCACTAGAGGTAACAACATCCTTGACCTGGTCATTACTAACATGGGCAACCATTGCTCTACACCAGTAGTCCACTCCTCCCTGGTTAGATCTGACCACAAACTAATCACCTTGGAAATCCACAGCCCTCCCACCCCCACCTCCCCACAAAAGTAACCAACATGAAAAGCTTCTCCAAAGCTAACTTTGGACTTCTAAAAACAGAGGTGGCTAACTTCACGGCACCTATGCAAATGGAGAATAGTTGCATGAGCACTGAATCATACACCAATGCACTGTACGAACATGTAAACAAATGCATGGATCTTGCCATACACAATAGAGCCAAGACACTCTCCTCCAGAAAAAAGAAGCCAATCTGGTGGTCCCCTGCCATAAACAAACTCCACAACAGAAGAGGAAACTGATGCGGAATAAGGTGAAGTTCCAAGACTGGAAAAACTCCCTTATCAGCCTCAACAAAAAGTTGAGATTCCTCATCAAATCCTCTAAAGCTAGCTATGAAAACAGAATTGCAGCAGATAGTAAAGACAACCACAAGGCCTTCTATAGTTATGTAAAGAATCTCCACGGCAATACCCAGATTTTCTCTGAGCTACTGCACAATGGTACCTCCTATACCGAGCCAACAGATATTGCCACTATACTGGCCAACAGATTCCGTGCCAACTTTACCCCCCCCAAAGGACCAATCACAATACCAGTAGATTGCCAGGCACCCAGTATTACTGCTGCACAGGTTAAAACAGCACTGTTCAAGGCCAAGTATACAGCTTCTATGAGACCTGACAGTATCCCTGGCTGTTTTCTACATTAACTACAGAGTGAACTGGCACCACGCCTGTGTGCCCTGTTCAATCACAGCCTCAACTCAGGCTTTGTCCCTACCGAATGGCATACTACTGCTGTCATCCCTCTCCACAAAGGAGGAGAGACTACAGACCCTGGAAACTATCGC
Organism: Protopterus annectens; assembly: GCF_019279795.1. Taxonomy (NCBI): domain Eukaryota; kingdom Metazoa; phylum Chordata; order Ceratodontiformes; family Protopteridae; genus Protopterus; species Protopterus annectens. The sequence goes on from NC_056739.1 coordinate 969,115,404, forward strand.
CCCATTAGTCTGACGAGTCTGATATGCAAAGCTGTGGAATTCCTCATCATGGAACTAATAAACAAGGAAATAGGGAATCTCCAAACTATGGATACCAAACAGTTTGGTTTTGTGAAGGGTAGATCATGCCTGCTCAACCTGGTCGATGACTTTGAGTCAGTCACCAGAGCAGTGGATGAGGGCAAGGTGGTTCATACAGCCTACCTTGATCTGGCCAAGGCCTTTGATACCATTCCCCACTCAGGAATCATAGAAAAACTCACTAAGCTAGGCATCAACCCCTATATCACTAGGTGGGTTGCAAACTGGCTCACAGATAGAACCCACAGTGTGAAAGTAGCTGACTCCAAGTCAGACTTCCGACCAGTCACGAGTGGAGTCCCACAGGGTTTGGTTTTGGGTCCTCTCCTATTTGGTATCTACTTCTCAAGTCCAGGCCAACAAGAAGGGACTCTGGCTGACAAAGTTCGTAGATGATTGCAAGTTGGGAGCTATTATTAACTCCCCAAGTGATGTTGACATCCTGCAGAAAGGCCTCATTAAGACCAACTACTGGTGTCAGAACCATGGCCTTAAGCTCAATGCCAAAAAATGTGTCATCATCCCCATTGGGAAAAATGTGGTTTCCATAAATTACTATATCGATCGTAATCCACTGAACACAGAAGGGGTTATAAGAGATCTGGGAACACAGGTTGAAGCAACCTCTCTTTTGACCACCACATTGTCACTGTGGTCAGAAAGTCCTTCTATGTGGCGCATCTCATTACTAAGGGTTTTGCATCCAGGAAGAAAGAGGTCATTGTCTCCCTCTACTCTTCCCTCATTAGGCCAATCATCAAGTACAATGCCCCATTTGGCATGTACCTCACTAGACACCTGCAACAACTGGAGAGGCTACAAAAGTACCTCACAAACATGATCCTAGGCCTTAAACAGTTGTCCTATATGGACAGACTCAAAACCTCCCAACTATTCTCTGTCTCATATCGCCTAATTAGAGGCAATCTCTGCTTGACTTACAAAGCCATGTCTGACCCAGCTCTGTTAGAAATGCTACATCTAAAGAAATCCCAATCCCTCTGCACCACATGCTCCAGAGACCTCAACCTCATTACCACAATCGACAGAACATGCTGGAAGGACAGGTTCATAACCCAGAGACTGCCCATACATGTCAGACAGAGCACCTCACTGGCCCTCTTCACGAAAAGTCTTGATGAGTGGATGGGGAAATAGAAAATTCACCCTGGGGATCCCTCCAGTGGCTCTACTCGACAGAGGCAGTGGGAACTAATGTCCACTCATCAAGGTCTCTGGAGCATGTGGTGCAGAGGGATTGGGATTTCTTTAGATGTAGCATTTCTAATGGAGCGGAGTCAGACATGGCTTTGTAAGTCAAGCAGAGATCGCCTCTAAGTAGGCGATATGAGATGGAGAATGGTTGGAGTTTTTTGAGTCTGTCCATATAGGACAAATGTTTAAGGCCTAGGATCCTCTTTTTGAGGTACTTTTGCGGCCTCTCCAGTTGTTGCAGGTGTTTAGTGAGGTACATGCCAAATGAAGCATTGTACTCAATGACTGGTCTAATGAGGGAAGAGTAGAGGAAGACAATGACCTCCTTCTTCCTGGATGCAAAACCCTTAGTAATGAGATGTGCCACATAGAAGGACTTTCTGACCGCAGTGGCAATGTGGTGGTCAAAAGAGATGTTGCTGTCAACTTGTGTTCCCAGAGCTCTTATAATGCCTTCTGTGTTCAATGGACTACCATTGATCTTTGGATTTGATAACATTCTTGCAATGGGTACAGTGACCATAGGGGACACAGCCCACAAGTAAATCACCAGTCAGAGTTCTTTGTGTAGGATCAAGTTTAGTCCTGGAACTGTTTTTAAAATGGCTAAAATGTGAGCCTAAGTTTCTGCCTCTCTGAAATGAGAAAAAGCATCTGTCCTGTAGGAATTCCAAAAGATGTCATAACATCCAAAGAATTTATATTGGGAATTATATGACATTGGGTTCTTCGCAAATTGTGGTATCGATTGGGTCATCTACCTTGCAACATGCACCTGTTCTGCGTTTTACATAGGCCAAACCTCCAGACCTTTAAGGTTACGTATATCAGAACACCCCAGTGATATCCGAACCAAAAAGACCAGCAATGTTTTTTACAAACACTCCATGACACATAAGAATGCTTTTTTCAGATTCATGGTGATTGATAGAATTATGAGCAATAGGATGAATAAAGCCAGAGGGCATACAATATTAAATACTAAAGCAAAGAAGTGGATCTGTAAATTGGGTGGATTATTTTCCACCAGGTCTTAATTAGCATCTATGAACGACCGATGAATTTCAGTTTTGTTTACATGTTTACTATAAAGTGGAGCAATTGATGTTTTTATTTGTATAGCACTGATGAAGGCTATATCTGCTTTATAGCCGAAACCAGTCTGCTATTTTGCTTCTATTTTTATGTTTGATATGAGTTTATAATAATAAAACTGGACTGCCATAGTTTGCTGGCTCCTCTTTTTCAATACTGGGATTGCTGTGTTTTGGAGCCGTGCAGTTACCGTATGTGCAGGGACTTTTTTGCTTTATACGATCCTGGTTTCCCCTGCTGTTGGTCTGTGCCATGCTGTGTGTTTGGGCCAGTGTCGTTCGGTGAGGTTATCCCGATCAACTAGTTTGCAGCTCATTTAAAGTGACGACAAACATTTTTTCTTATGTTTTTTGGTATCTGTGAAGGATTTGGGGACATTTCTACCTTAGTTTTGTGTCTTTGAGTGGTTTATTAGTGGAGATATTGGTACTAACTGCTTCTACTATCCTGGGGTGCTCAGATTTGACATTCTTAAGGGACGTATTAGGATCTACGATGGTTGAGCTACTGAATCACCGTGTACATCCATTCGTTCGGTAGACCGTGAGGTTTTGGGGGCTTTTGGTTTCTATTTTTGGATTACTAAGCCTTCTGATTGACTTTTTTGGGACACCTAACCACAGTTTGCCAGCTTATAACCCATTGAGAAGTATTAGGCCTACGGGATGACGCAACTTTCCAAACAGTGTTTGTGCCTGCCCACAATTTAGGTGTTTGGATTATTGGACTTAGGACTGGACTTAATTCAGTCTTCAGCACAACTGGATACGTGTTTCATGCTTCAGGTTTGGAAATACAAGTTTTGATAATTTTGTTGTCCAAATCTGATCATCCGAATAGCCGAACAAAGGGGATCCTTGGATTTTCAAACTACTAATTTGATTTCATGAACATTTGGTCGGTGTTCACCTTTTTTATGATAATTAATATTTTTTTTTTACAATTAGATTTACTTTTATAGCAGTAGAAGCATGTAGTTAGTTAGTTGTGTTTTGGTTAGTCTGCCAATGTAGGTCTTTGCCTATTCAATGCATAAGGCGAGTGAATACACCTTTGTTTGTTTTTTTGCTGTAATAACTTCAACAGCAACTGTTTGTACCTCTGGACTGTATAGCGATCAACACTTTTTGGACTGTGATTTCTTTGGTTTGGTATTTAAAATATTCATCTGTTGGTTGTACATCGGTTTATGCTTTATGCAAATAATGTACACATGGAAGTGCTCTACCGTTAACATACAGTTTTGGTATGGATTGGTGAACACACCATTTTGCATGGAACCTATTTACAAACGTGTGTGTGTGTGTGTGTGTGTGTGTGTGTGTGTGTGTGTGTGTATATGTATATATATATATATATATATATATATATATATATATATAATATTATATATATATATGTAAAACGGAAACGTTTAGGTTGGGAGACTGTTGTTGTTCTACACATTGTTATTCTATATTATATAACAAACCAGTGTTGGTTTCCACAAACTGGGGATAGACCCTGATTGTGGTATCTAGGTCCCAATCATTTACCAGTGAGGGGATTGGCCTTTCTTCTTCCCTTTTTTAAGACGTCTAGGATCTGCTGTTTTATTTTGTAATCCATTTTGGAATTATTTTGTCAATATCTGGTTATTATACCTAGGGGGTTGGTGGGACCTTATGGCTACTTTTCAATATGTGTGACCACAGACCCAATGTAACCGATTTGATTAATAAGATAATATTTTTTATTAAGGGAATTATTGCTTGAACCCAGATATGTTGATTTTGCTGAATAGTATTTGAGTTGATTGGTTAAGGGCCTTATGTATGTTGGCACTATATGTAACTCATCATACAGCAAAGGCTATTATTGTTCGTTTAAAGATTTTGTGGTAGGCCAATGTTATACATAAGTAAGTGGACATAGCATTGATATTTTTTTCCCAGTTGTGACATCGTCTGTAACATACATCCAAGCTATTGTGTCATTCAATATCCTTGTCTAAGGATTAAACAGCAAGGGGTATTATTGTCCATTTTTTATGTTATGAAATTTATTGCGGAAGGTTTGTGAATTGGTCTAAACTAACATAGCATTGCTGTGGTTTTGAATAATTTCATCTATTACTTTTGATCAAGGGGTTTAAAAACAGGATTTGGTTTATGTACTTCATCATTATTGGCTGATATTACATATTGGGCCTTTTTATCTTTTTTGATTTATCTTTCTAGGTGTATGTTATACCTTTACAATTTATCTCTATTTTGTTATATAAGGGGCCATTTGTCTGTGGGCATACATATATATTCACTAAATATACATATATTTTTTGTATATGTGTGTGTGTGTGTGTGTGTGTGTGTATATATATATATATATATATATATATATAGTGTGTGTGTGTGTGTATATATATATATATATATATATATATATATATATATATATGTGTGTGTGTGTGTACATATATATATATATATATATATATATATATATATATATATATATATATATAAAGGATATGTAAATTTCAGTGAGGGAGAAAGGAAGACGGTTTCCAACAATCCACAACCCAAAATGGCAATATTCTGGGAATGTCTTAGGCAGGCTAAGAGTAGTTTTATCAGAGGCCCTGATCAAATGATATAATTGCAAGGTAATAAACATTTTACACTGAACTTTTTAAACTAACTTTATTTTCTTAATGCCACATTGACAAAGCTGAGTCTTACAGATGTTTTAAAAGTTCTTCAAAGCTCAGCATTAGTATGGTTGATGGGAAGGACACACCTGCAGTTGAATAACTTTTTCTTTGTACACTGATGCAAATCATCATTCTCTGGATATTACTCAGATTTGTACTGCTATTCTGTAACTGTCACACAAGTAACAGTCCGATTGCCACTACATATCAGTGCGATTTAAATAAAACATCAAATTTTATAAACATAGGAGTGATCCAGATATGGTCTCTTAAAATGGTGTCAGCATCTCCAAAAAAAGTGGATAAGGTACAGTACAATGTAATGTTTAACATTGTTACCCGTGTACTGTGTTGTGTGTTGTTTATACTATGATATGCTTTACCTGTTATCTTTAACCATGCAATGCCTTGCATTTTTCTTACTGCAAGGTAGCTTCCACGAAAAAAAATCCACAGGTATTATTTGTGTCACACCAGCTCTTCACTGTAAACAGGCAGGGCTTTTAAGTTGAGATGATGAGGCATCATCAACTTAATGTAAATAAACAGCAAATAAATACTGATAACAGAAACGGTAGAAACAGTATTAGAGGTTATGGTACCAGAAACCACTAAAGGTGCAAACAAATTATCTCTAATGGCTAAGAAACATCTTCATTCAATTATCCTGTGTGACTTAGGCCATGTTACATTTATATAAATGATAGTAAACCATAGCGGCACAATCTTAGTTGCAAACATTAAACATTCCAAACCGTGCGGCACAACTGTAGCTGCAAACATTATACATCACTTTTAATATATCCAGTCATTGTCAGTCAACCACTGCATAGCTCATTGAAATCCTGCCTTCTTATAAACCTCGTTCCTCCTCTACATGTATTGATCCCACGTTTCCCATTTTTTCCTATGTAACTTGCTCCTACCCTTTTCCAAAGATCCCAGTTGCAGTTGTTTTATCTCTGTTACTATCTTCACTACTTCTAGTAAAGTTGGTGTCGACTTTGATTTCCATCTTCTAGTAATATCTCTAATGGCTTCTTATGCATTAAACTTACAGGAATGTGTGTTTAATCCAGTTCATACGTATTTTTTTCCGAGGCTTTCACAGAAAGAAAATCAAGGGCACATTTAGGACATACCAAGATAAACAACTTATTTTCAGACTGCTTGGATAAAAAAAAAGTTTTTCTCTTTTTTTTAATGAGGGTGACAAGACTAGACAGTAACTTCTTGGCTTCCTTTCTGACAGAGATAAGGATGTTTTGAGGCTTAGTTAAAACAGTGGAAACTTGTACCATGACATATGCATTATTGTATCATGCTAAACATAAGAATATGCATGTGTACAAGTCTTAAGACTTTTTACTGAATATTTAGAAGCTTTATTTCCCCAGAATTCAGTCCTGTTTTATGTAGTTCACTTGCTGGGCTAGATGGTAGTATCAAAAATAAGTACAAGTATTCAGGAATATCGGCTTGTCTTGTGACCTTTTAAAATTGTAAAGACTGGAAACGCTTATTTTCTGGCTGATAAATGTTTATCACCTGCCAAAGAATACAACAATATCTTTGTCATTTGTTTTGTCAGCCAGTCTGTCATTTTGTACATATTTATTCATTAGAAAAAGTGCAGATAGAAAAAACTTAAGTATTATGTCTACTTTCTTCCTCTTTATCACATAAACACCATTGTGGATATGTAGACATAATTAACAGGACAGAATAAATGCATGCTATTAATCCATTTAGCTGTATTCAAGGATCTGTGCATTTTTTGTTATGTTAAGCAATTCACAGGTGAAGGGAAGCACACAGCATGTCTATGGCTTAACATTTTGTATTTTCCAGTTCAGCATTGTAAGCTTTCAGTATTCTGGAAGTCAGTCAAATGAGTTTTCAGTATTTTGAACACTCGGGATTGTGGACTCAGTCAAATGAATTTCAGTATTTTGAGCTTTCAGTCATGTGAAATGGACATATATATAGTTGTATATTACTTATATCATATATATATATATATATATATATATATATATATATATATATATATAGTTGTATATTACTTATATCATATAGTTAAATATTTAGTCATATTGCTCCTATCAATTGTATGTCAGAGGAGACCCTTACAAAATACTCGTCTGATAAATGAAAATGTAAGTATCTAATCTGTAGTGTTAAGAAAGGTCAGACAGGCAGCCTAGGTTTCTTTACCATAGAAAACACAGATGTCTGTAGAAATTATCACTTATCAGCCGTCCTCGCATACAGCCTCAAGATTTCCCTTTACTCACTTTATTTTAGTGTCATTCATGCATATGTTTAAAATTACTTTACTTTAGGAATAGTTTTTTTTAACTGCTAATAAAGCATGACACAGTAACAGCTAGAATTAATCCTTTTATGGTTAAGTTTTAATGTTTTGCATTTTGCATTGTTGCAATTTTGAAGTACATTTTATTTCATGAAAGTGCTGTATAGATGTCGACTCTATAGCATTTTTTGTTTAATATTTTTGTGTGGATGCTCATTCTACCCTATAAAGTGACAAGAATTAATCTTTATTATGTAATTCTCTTTCCATAGTTTTCTGGTTCTGATTTTCTGTTACTGTTTGTGGTTTTGTATCTAATACATGTACTAAACATCACAAAGATTGTAGTGCCATTTATTTTTGTCACTGGTTCAACCAATATAGATTTTTGAAAATCAGCCTTTTATTCGCTTACATTTTTATCAGTTGTTGCAGAACTAAACCTGAAACTGGTAGGTTGAATTTCTTCATCCGTTAAACTTATCCAGTTAGATGCACCAATTCATACTATGAGTTTACTGTAGTTTCTTTAGCAACAAGCTTATAACAGTACCTTTTCTCATTAGTGTTTCTTTTCTTTATGTTAAAACGTCACTGCCACAGACTTTTTCATGTTTTCCCTTGTTTATTAACAGAAACCCTATTTTGCTTGGCATCTGTTCTACTGTCTGTTTATACATGTACAGTGGAACAGAGGCCAGGCACAGTAATATTTTTGTTAGTCAATAAGAAAAGAGTCATAGTTTCTGGTAGTGACTGTTGAACAGAAAGAAAGGAGGAACAAATGGGAAGTGGTACTGATTTCTATATGTCTATGTAGCTATACGTATTTATGCATGTATCTGTCTGTAAATGTGTATTACTTGAGTTTTTTTCTGTTTTGGAGGTTTTATATTTCTAGTTCAGAGATGGAAATGTGGTACTTCTCAGAGACTGGATCCTGACGTGCATATTTGTAGATAGATATTTTGCAACTAAAAGTATGGGTTGCATTGTTTCCTGGCTACATCCCTGTTGCTGTTCATGGTAGTAGTTACACCTGTTGTAATCAGTTTGATGTACACATATAGGTCATTTCATGCTCTAGTCTAACTTAAAAAAATGCAATACTCAAGATCTTATTAAATCTATGTGAATGTACTGAGATGAGTAATTTATTGACGGCATACAAAAAAGTACATTTTTGCAGACTTCAAAGTCCTGTCTCCAAACTTAGTCTTAGAAAAATAGTATCATGTATGGCTTTTGTAGGAATAGTAGGTTGTACACTAAAAAGTTCCTTGTTAGCAGCTTTACAACTACCAGACCGCCACAGTTCATGACGTGCCTGTTAGTATACTGTGCGTTACATTACATTTCATAAAATTTGCGCTTGGTTTGCTGATTACCAACATAGTATTTATGTGTTTATTTATTTTTATTTATTTGACATTTGTTTACCGGGAAAGTCAGAATTGGCCAGAAAGTACCCATTTTCAGTGGCGGCCCAGGGAGAAAAGCTCCACAATCGCAGTATTTCAAGATCAAGTACAGATATTTTAAATCACAAAATATCATGTTGCATTACACAAACAGCAAGTATAGATATTTTTAATTACAGAGTATCATGTTCCATTACAAAACAGGAAGTACAGATATTTTAAATCACAAAGTATCCTGTTACAATAGAATAATAAGTGTGAAAGAATGTTGTAATGAGAAAAACAGAACGTCTGTTTCATAGCAGAGTACAATGCAAATAACATGCGTTGAAGAGAATATGTGAGGAACATTTCAATAGTCATATTATTTGTTACATACATTAGTATGTGGTAAATGAGACCCAAGACAATTCTAATAAGGTATTAAAAGAGATGTCGGAGATTACATGATTACAGACAGTGAGGTGAAACTGAGTGATGTCTTAGTAAGTGAGAGGTGTTCGTATTATGGTTATAGAAGGATGAAGAGTGGAGAGAAAAAGATTATAAGAAGAGGGCAGGGTGTCTTCAGGTAGCTTAGATGAGTAGGGAGGAAAGAGGTAGAGGAAAGGTGTACAGAGATGAATTAAATAAGGTTAGGTACTATGGGAAAACAAACTGAGTGGAGCAGGATGCCGTAGATGGTAGTGAAGTGTGATCTTGGTCTATGGGTGTGAGTTAAATATAGTTCAGCTAGGACTGGCACAGGAGCAGGTACAGGATTTTGTTTTCTTTTAGGGAACATTTAAAGATGGGTAGTTTAGAAACAGTTCTGGTGGTTAGAGGTAAGGAGTTCCATGTTTTTGCTACTGAGTATAAGTATAGGCTTTGTCCATGTGATTTATTCAGTTTATTTTGAATGAGAAACTGTTTGTCTTCTGATCTAAGTGTTCTTTTTGGAAAATGCATGTTGATTAAAGGGGTACGGGCTAGGCAGGCTAACGGTTTGTGTATGATTTTTTTATGTACTGTTGTAAGTTGAATGTAGAAGAGGTGTAGGTGGAGTTCCAGCCAGCTAAGGGTATGCGGAGCCTTACAGTGATGGGTAAAGGAGGATGAATGAGTAGCAAACTTGGCAATTTTGTTGTAGAAGCTTTCAAGTTTGTTTTTTTTGTGGAAGATTGTAAATTGGTTAGAAGTGGTACTCACAGAGTATGGAGGGCAAAAGGTAGGTTTTGGTTAGAGTATTGTTGTGGGTGTGCTGCGAAAATGATTGTTTCTGTAGAGCATGCTTGGTTTTTGGTGGGTTTTCTTGATATTGCTTTGGATGTGGTGGTCTAATTTAAGATCATCTTCTATTATAACTCCTAATACTTTGGTATGTTGGAATAACTCTTTTTTCAGTAAATGGCACTTATCAATTTTGAAAGATCCTTTGTTAGGGGTGTTAGTTTTTGGGGGAAAGAGGATGAGTTTGGTCTTTTGTGGGTTGAGTAGGAGTTGTGCTGAAACATTGCCACACTCACACACACTCTTTTTATTTTATGATTATGAGCAAAATGTGTGAAGTAATTCAGGCCAAGTTGTACACTTCCACACCATCCATTGCTGAGAAAGCTTTCAAAATGTCTTTCTCTGACCACAGTTTGTGTGTGTTGTTAACTGTTGTATGCTAGTATACATTATTAATACCTATAGCTTACATTGCAGTTTTGCCTTTCCATTTAATTTGATTTGATACTTTCACACATCCCTTCTTACTGCTTCTGTTTATGTTAAATGCTGGTGTCTCTCCCTAACTGTATGGTAACTTGAGGTGTTTGATCTAGAACTTTATGATGCTCTATAAATTTTGTCGTCATCTGATCTGACTTCTTCTTCACAGAAATCTTGAAGTTGGATAAGGATGTCACAACCGTTTACTGGAAGATAAGTGGAAAAAGCTCTGTTTTTGAAACTCCTTTCCAAAACATTACATTTAAAAAGTAATTTTCAGAACATAAATCACTAAAGCTATCCTTGGCTGGCTTGAGCCCTAGGATTTATGTAAAACAATTCCCCATGGAGTGGAGTCTGGCTAATACTTCCTTTGTTGTACATTGTGGCTAATAATTAACACTGAAGTAAGTCGGTGATCAGCATTATATCAAGGATACCCAAGTCATTTGCAGGAAATATTACTCTGCTGTTCAAAGCATGCTTCAAATTATCTCATACACCCTTTTCTAGTCAAGGGGACTCTAGTTCAGTCTCGTCTGGCAAAGGGTAAAACCATTACCTCAAAGCATCAGGCACGATATCCTTCCATATCACTGTTGCTGTATTCTTTACATAAGGGATCTCCTGCCAAGGGTAGCCCAAAGTCCAACCAGTGTACCAGAGTCTGTAGATCTTATAGGTGTTGTACGTCACAAGTATTCTCCTCGCACGAAGGTGGTGTACAGATGTAAACATTTAGAACTTCTTTGCCGCTATTCTGAATGTCATTATCAAACATCTATCAGAATACCCTTCTGCTGTACTGATTATGAGGCCGTCTTCAGATAAGTGCCCCATAGGATCGTAGGAGGTTACTAGGCTGTTGGTCCTGAGGCCCTTATAAGCCTAGCCAAGAGTTTACCCCATACCCCATGTTTAGACAAGTCAGCACCCGATGCCCCTGTCCAGCAGGGACATGGGTGGAATCCCAGGGGAATCCCCCATTGGGGGTTCTTCTCTCCTTCTTTCAATTTTGTGTTGTGTTTGTGTTAATGTCATTCAGGAAGGGAAAATGTCAGTGTGGGAAGCAAATTCCTTATAAAGACTGTCGCGACCAGTGTCGGAAGCAGATTCCTCATAAAGACTGTCATGACCAGTGCTCTATCTTTCAAGCATTTGTCCCTAAGACCCTCTGTAGTTGCTTATCTTCCTTATCCATGTACCTTGAGAACCAGTGACTTAAACATTTGGTCCAAGGTGCTGTGGTGGAATCTTCTCAGCTCAAGGGTCCGACATCTGCCAAGAATAAGGCCAAAATGCTTGGGCCTGATTTGGATTCTGACCAACCTCCTCCAGACATCTCTAGAAGCTGATGAAAGCCTTGAAGACAGTCTGGTGCTTGCTCTGTTGGAGGCCTGCAGGAATCATTCCCTAATGGCCTTGGAAGATTCCCAATGTGTATTTCAGATAGTGACGTGGAACCTTGGCTGATTATTTCTGAGGGACCAGTGGCAATCCCTCATATTTTAGTGAAGGAAGAGGTTCCTAACCCTAAGGGTCTTTAGGGTGGATGTCCCGCTTAAGAAAAAGCAGAAAAGTGGACATATTACACCTGTTGTTAAAGATCCTGAACATGAATGGCGGGATTTTACTCCGGGTCTGTTCAGTTCTTTAATGGCCTTGAAGCCTCCTCAAGGGTGTCCATCCCTGCCTCTGTCTGGTCTTCCAGCCCTGTTAGTAGACCTAGGGAACTGGATACCTCAGATGAGGACTTGGATTCTGGGGAGAAATCCATTAATTCTGTCAAATTCCTTCTCCTGTATATTATGGTTCAGAGGAAGAGAATTCTTTGAGCCCAGACTCTCCTTGGAAGAACTGTCCTTTGAGTTTGGGGATACTATTGCTTGTATCATGGAGTCATTTCATGGATTACTTTAAATGGGATTAATGGGATTGCTCCTGGGTCTCTGACATTTATCCCAAGCAGTATGTTCTTCTTCCCTCCTGTTTTGGCAGCCCTTTTGGAACCTTCTTTGCTTCCTCTGTAGCTTCTGATTCCCAGCCTCCAGCTCCTCCTGACAGATTCTACAAGGTGCCCGAGGATTGCAAATTGTTGTATAAGTGCCCTTCTGCTGATCCTTCAGTGGTTTCAATTTCCTCTGATAAAGTTTCTAAGCTGTTGCTGTCGATTTAAGCCCCTTCCTTCAGATAAGGACAGTCAAGCTATGAAAAGCTTGGGTAAAAAGTATTTATTGCTGCCAGCCTGTCTTTTAGGGCTATTAGTTACCAAACCCACATGACCAGGTGTGTTATGGCTCTTCTTCCTCAGTTAGCTAAGGTGGTGTCTGACCTTTCTGATTCTGATGAAGTCTTTAGCTCTTTTCCAGCGTTTTGTCCATTTCCCAGGTTGACTGTCACTTCATAAAATGCAGTTATGATACAGCTGATGCCTTTTTGAGGGCTGTGTTTTTGGTTCTATGATGAGGTGGTATTCTTGACTACGTATTCAGGCTTTACCTGATGATATTAAAGCAAAACTTTTGGATGTTGGATAACAAAAATCTTTTTGGAACAGCTGCCGGTCACCTGTTTTTAAGTGCCTCCAAGATAAGGGTAAGGCCTTGCAGGAACTCAAGCATACTTTTGTCTCTCCTGTCCCCAAACTCCAGAGGAATTACCCTTCTAAGTCCACCTTTGTCTATAGACAGACTCACCCACCTCCTAAAGGTAAGAGGAGGTCTAGGCGTAGGTTCACCCTGCTGTATCCAGTCTGAATCCTTTGTCTCAGAAGCCTTCCTTTCAGGACAAGCCCGTCTCCATTTGATGTTTGGCCTTCTCTTTCCTTCAGCCAGGTCCCCTTGCTTCTCTGCCTTTGTCTGTCTCTTCCAAATTGGCATCAAATCACCTCAGACTCATGGATGTTGTCTGTCATTCGTCAGGGGTATTTCATAGTTTGGAAATCCCTTCCCCCTTTTCAGGCATTCCTCAACCTCCTCTAGAACAGCTTCCTCACTTTGTAGAGGTTCTGCAGTCACTTCTTGATCAGGGCACCATTCATCCCATTCCACTCACCAATATGGGAAAGGGGTTTTACTACAGAATATTTTTGTTCCTCAGAAGGGAAGTATGAGGAGACCAATTCTGGATTTTTCTCTGCTTAACCCCTTTCTCAAGGTCCCTTCTTTCTGGATGTTGTCTCTTTAGGCCTTGTTTCCTCTTCTTCCTCCCCAGACCTTTTTGGTTTCTCCAGACCTCATGCATGCATACCTTTGCATACCCATTCACACTCAAGTTCAGGAAATGTTTACATTTCTCTGTTTCTTCCTCACATTTTCAGTTCTTTGCTTTGTCCTTTGGCCTTTCTACTGCCCCCAAGGTTAATCAAATGCCTCACTTTCTACTGCCCCAAGGCTATTCACCAAATGCCTCTCTCCTGTCACTGCTTTTTGCAGGCATTGAGGGATGCCGATTTTTCCCTGTCTGGATGACCTGCTCATTCAAGCTCCCTCTCAGAAGTCTGTTGCAGGATCCCCACTTTACCACTTGTCTTTTACAAAGTCTGGGGTTCACCATAAATCTCAAGAAATCAAATGCTCTTTTTTTCTCACTGCTGCAGTCATCACCATTGGGTTATCCATGCTGTGGTAGCTCTCAGTCAGTCCAAATACCAGAATCAAGGTTTTGTGCATCGGCTGCTGTCACTTGCTGGGTGACGTCAGGTTGTCCAAGCTATAAAGGAGAGTAGGCAACACCATTACCTCAGTCTTTCTTGCCATGGAGCCTGTAGCAGAAGCAATTCGCAACAGTGCAGGTCAGCTGTTTCCAGATTTCGAACTTCAGCTGAAAAGGTTTAAAGCTAAGTGCCCCTTTGGGGATCTTTCCTTTTTCTTGCACTAACGATGTCTGAAAAAGTCAAAAATTGTCTCGCCTGTGGAAAGCAAATACCACACCGAGACTTCCATTCTTACTGCATCACTTGCTTAGGCCCAGATCGCGACGTACCCCGCTGTCAGTTCTGTGCCCTCTTTTCATTTTCCTCCTCCGTTTACCAGTATGGCATCCGTTAATCAGAAAAACGCAGATCTTCTGGAAAAACATAAAGATAAGGATAGAGACAGACTGCATAAGGCCAAGCCTTCCAATGACACCACCGCTAAATGGGCAGTCAGTTCTTCCGAATTTAGTGAGGTGCTTTCGCAGCCCCTAATGCCCGATTCGATTTATTTGCAGGCCTCTACTGAGACCCTTTCAGAGTCCTGTATGCCGCAGATGTCTGCATCGTCTAACGAGCCTTCGGCTGTCTCGCCCTCTGTTGGGTCCGGAGCCGCTAAGCAGGCATCGGCTTCCGAGGATACCGCTCGCACTTCAGATTTTCCTTCAAGGCCTTTGCCCTCTCTTCCAACTAACACACCAGCACCAAGGGATACCCTTCAGGCCAGACTTAGACCCACTCCAAAGAAAACAGCAAAAGTCTCCATTCCCCTACTCCTCCCCCTCCTCAAACTAGACTGCTTAAAATGGCAGAGGATCTCATCACTTTCATCCGGGGTAATCGGGCCACTCCAGCCCAAAGGAGAAGGGATCCTTCTCCAGACATCCTGTCAGATTTAGACTCTGAGGGATCTGACTCCTCTGTTTTTGAAGAAGAAAATCCTCTTACTGCCTATGAAGACTCAGATGCAGAAGAAATCTATTCCTTCTGCATCACCTCCGGAGGACTTTTCCTTTGGGGAAACCTTCCACACCCTCAGGGAACACTTCCAGTGGGAATCAATGGATTTCCATCAATCCAAGAAAAGACTAAGAGAGTTTCTGGACCTACCTCAGCATAGGCCTCTGGCCATTCTACCCATCTTGGAGGTGGTAAACTATGTTTACCAAGAATCCAGCCTTACCCCTGACACCCTTCCACCTGCCCCCAGAAAACCTGACCAGTACTACAGGGTACCTGACTCACATAAATTCCTCTACAGAAATCCTGTAGCAGATCCAGAGTTGATTACTCGGGGACCTAAGGGAGTTAAGGTTACCTCTGCAAGGAATCCTACTCCCTCAGACAAAGAATCCAGGGCCCTAGACAGATGGGGTAAAAAAGTATATACCTCTGCAACTAGGGCTCTCAACTGTCAGTTCCACATGTTAAAATATCAACAGCACACTTTGGAACTTTTGAGACAGAAAATTTCTGCTTTACCAGATTTTGCCAATAATAGAGAGGTAAGTGAATTACTGCACTCTTCATTTCAGGTGGCAAAGCACTCCTTGCACTGTGGGTTTGATGCCTTAGAAGCTTCTAGCAGGGCAGCAGTGACAGGATCTGTCATCAGAAGGCATGCATGGTTGAAGGAACAACCTCTCCCTGATTATGTCAATGCTAAAATTATGGATTCATTTCTTGAGAAAGACCACTTGTTCAGTTAGAAAACTGAAGAGGTGCTTAAAAAGATGGAAGACAAAGCAAATTTGATGCAGACTGTTACAGATTTCCTTCAAGTACAACCTCCTAGGTTCAGCAGAAGTTTTCCCTCTAAACACTGGTCCTTTCCTGCACGAAACAGGCAGGCACAAGACAAAACCCATAGGGACAGGCCCACCAGGGCTCAAACTCAGGGCCAGCAAAGAACTAAACAGTGAATTCCCTCTAACTCTGGAGCAGGAAGTTTAAAAACAACAACAATGTATGCTAAAAACTCTCAATGACTACCTTTCCCATCTCTGCCTGCCTCCACCATACCAAAAGCTAGGAGGAAGGCTGTCTCTTTGCAGAGAAAATTGGAACTTTATAACAAAAGATCAATGGGTCTTAAAAACCATTGCTCAGGGGTACAAATTCAATTTCCAAGAACTACCACCTCCAAAAGGGTACCCAGACCTACCTCCAAACCAGTGGGCAGAAGCACTAAAACAAGTGCAAAACCTAATAGCCCTAGGGGCAGTAGAACCTGTGCCTCCAGAACAAGTTGCAAAAGGATTTTATTCCAGATTATTCCTTGTTCCCAGGAAAGAGAGAACTGGGTATCCTATCCTGGACCTATCCTTTCTCAATATTTTCCTGGTAATCCCAAAATTCAAACTGCTTACCTTACAACAGCTTCCACCTATGCTGCCAAACAAAGCTTGGATGGTCACCTTAGACCTAAAAGATGCTTATCTGCACATCCTGATAAGGGAATCCTGCAGAAAATTCCTGCACTTCTGAGCAGGATCATTACACTTTCAATTCTCTGCTTTGCCATTTGGCTTATCTACTGCTCCCAGGGTATTCACCAAATGTCTAGCTCCTGCCATTGCCTTCTACAGGCAAAACAATGTACAGATTTACCCTTACCTGGATGACTGTCTCATCCAGGCAGACTGCAAGAAACTGCTCCTGCAGCACCTCTCATTTGTAAAAACCCTACTCACCTTCAAATACTACCCTTGCACATCAACCAAAAGGAAATGATAGCAGTGCAAAACTTTCTGGCATTCTTCAGACCCTATCTCAAACCGGGGGTCTTCTCATAATAACGGACAACACCACAGTCATGTGGTACATCAACAAACAGGGAGGGACTCTATCTTACCTCCTGTGCAGACAAGCCATGAACTTGTGGTTAGCAGCCTCATCCATGGGACTGCATCTTATAGCCCAGTACCTACCGGGCATCAACAACACCCTAGCAGACAACTTAAGCAGAAACCTGCAGGACCCACACGAGTGGCAAATCCACAGAGACATTTTTCTGCAAATTACCCACACTTGGGGTACCCCCCAGGTGGGATCTCTTTGCCTCTCATTTAAATCACCAAATACAGAAATTCTGCACCATCACTTGGCCTGGAAGGTCGATGCCCTGACCTTCTCTTGGAATACCCCCTTTATGTATGCATTCCCACCTCTTCCTCTCACTCCAAAAGTAATAATCAAGATAAGGGAGGAAAAAACAAAAGCAATACTCATTGCCCCAGATTGGCCCAGACAGCATTGGTACCCACTGCTGCACAGCTTATCTCTCCAGCCCCCCTGGCAGCTACCTCTGATAACTTCACCTGCTATCCCGGGGGGGGGGGATGCTGCACCCTGACCTTCAAACACTCAGGCTCTCAGCATGGCTTATTCTACCATGACCAACAAAGAATCTGTGCTAAGCAAGCAAATTCTTGACATCATCACAGAAGCCAGAAGGCCCAGCTCTAGAAAATCTTACGCTGGAAAATGGAAAAGATTCTGCTCCTGGAGCCAGTCCAAGGGGGCAGACATTCTGCCCTCCATTCCTCTTAATCTAGATTATCTGGCTGAGATTCTTAGTAAGGGTCTCTCCTTCTCCTCCATAAAGATGCATGCCTCTGCCATTTCAGCACACATTGATACAGAACAGTCATTGTTTTCCCACCCTCTTATCAAACAATTCCTTAGAGGAGCCTCTAACATCAGGCCTGGGATCTGAACTATGTTTTAGAAAAGCTTACTATTCCCCCCTTTCAAGCCTGCAGCATCCTCAGAATTAAAGTGCCTCTCTTGGAAGACTGCCTTTCTCCTGGCCATCACTTTAGCCAGGAGAGTGTCAGAGCTTCAAGCTCTAATGGCCATTGAGCCATTTATCATCTTCCATTCAGACAGGGTCTCCGTGAGAACCCAACCCCTCCTTCATGCCAAAGGTGGTTTAGGATGTTACCCTCAACCAGGCCATCCACCTGCCCACCTTCTTCCCTAACCCTCAGAACAAGGGGGAAAGGATACTGTATTCTTTGCATGTGGATATTGCATTCTTTGGATGTGCACAGACAACTCATTCTATCTGGATCATACAAAGACATTCAGGAAAACTGACCAGCTCTTGGTCAGCTTTAAAACAGGTTCACAGGGAAACCAATATCCAAACAGACCATTTCCAAATGCAGTCTGCATCCAATTTTGCTACTCCCTTTGCATGGAAAATGCCCCCTAGGACCATCAGAACCCATTCCACTAGGGCAACCTGTACTTCCACACCATTCCTTAGAGGGGTACCCACCAAGGACACCCTGGAAGCTGCCACATGGACTTCAGTCCACACCTTCACCAAGCATTACCTTATGAATCTATTTCAAAAGCTAGGGCTGGGTTTGCCTCTGCAGTTCTGCAGGGCATGCTCTCCCAATTAAGTTTCTATCAACCTTCCACCCTTCTACTCAGCTTTGGGAATCTTCTGCAGCAGTGAGAAACGAAGAACATAGTAGTTGTGTACACTTACCATAAACGTAGATGTTCGAATCTTCTCACTGCTGCAGTCATGCTTCCCTCCCTCCTTCCCCCTGATATCTGCTGTCCTTTAAGAGAGATGCACATTTCTGTGGGGGTCTCTTACCCCAGGACTAGTAATAATTATTAAAATTGGATTTGTTTGGTTGGTTAAGACAAGAAAAACTGAGGTAATGGCGTGGCCTGCTCACCTTTATAGCTCTGATGACCTGACATCACCCAGCAAGTGACAGCAGCCAATGCACAAAACCTTGACTCTGGTATTCGGACCGACTGAGGGCTACCACAGCATGGATAACCCAATGGTGATTACTGCAGCAGTGAGAACTCTTGCTGTCAAGGTTTTATCTCTCCTTTTTCCAGTGTTTTCTTCCCCTGTCCTCTCTGTCATTGCCAGGAAGTTTCTCATGGTTTTGGGATTTATGGTCTCACTGTTTCCCTGCTTCCTCTTGCTTCATATGAGGAAGCTTCAATGGTACTTCAAATCAGTGTGACTTCTGCATTGCCACCCCCTGGAGTTCCCTGTTCCTTTACTTCCTTATTTCAAACTCGAGCTTCAGTGCTGGATTCAACAACTCTTTCTCAATGTAGGACTTCCCTTTGAGGCTCCAATTCCTTCTCAAGAACTGTCCACGGACACCTTAGACGTGGGGTGACTTGAAATATGTTCCAATGCTGGTTTGTTGGATTTTGTGTTGAGCTTAACCTTTTCTATACATATCACTCCTGGTATCTTTCCATTTGCTCCCCAGATGGTCAGCACCCTCATCTCTTGGTTAAATATCTTTACTGTTATCTTTGGCAGTGCTGTATTCACATTTTCATTTATTGTGTACACAGAGGTTTGAACTTCTCTGCCTCTGTCTTCATTTATTTTGTTTTTTGGACTTAATTTGATACTCTATGTATGACCATCTGTCTATCAACAGTAGTCCCCTTTGTTGTTTTTGGCCTATGGCATCTCTAAAACTAACTTTGCACACTCTAGCAAAGAATTCTGTGTCTTACATGATGCGAATTTATCTTTCTAGGACACATACCTCTGTTTACTGCAGTGTATGCACTCTTATGTTGCTTTTTCTTTTACTCGCTATGTTCATGCACACACACATTCACAACCCTCCACACATTATCGTTTTATTTCTGTCATTGTTGCTCTCTTCGGTGCTATTTACTTTAATAGCTTTTGACTTCCTCTTTTTTATTATTCTTTCCTTGTAAGGTTTAGAATTTATTCTTAATTATCTTGTTTAGGTGAGGCTTTTGTCTTTACTCTTCCTGGTGTGCATGCTTGTTTTATCTGTTTTTTATCTCAATGCCTTTTGCCATGAACTCTGAACTTCTTATTGAAGCTGTTAGATTAGTCCATAGGTGTGATCTGTTCCTCATTCTACATAGTTCTTTTGAGTTTGTATTTCAGATTGAACATTCTTCAGTGTCTAGATCTGTTTTTCTAATTTTTTCTGTAACTGCCATAACCATATATATTTGAAACAAAAATTGTACTGCTATTTTTAAGGTTTTAGATTATCTTCAATGATTACATTAAAGGCAGCAAATTACTTATTTAATAAATCTGGTGATCTCCTCCATTTTGGCTGTATATTAAGTTTACTACAGTCAGTTTCAAACACTGGCAGGCATGGTATATCCTTGGATACTTTTCTGTGTGCTTTCATGTTTTGCTGTTTGTTGATTGCTGTCCAGAATGTACTGTTTCCCCTTGGTTTATTAATTTCATTGCTTACCTTTTTCTAAAAAAATATGTGAAAAATTAGGTAGGTTCAAGTGTTCTTGCTTGCTGTCTAGTTTGTCTTCTACTGTCCTGAAGAAACATACACTTTCAACTTTGAAAATTGTAAACTGGACATTTTTCATTTGTTTCTGGTATGCAAGTGACACTTTGTATTCGCAAACCCATCAAATAACTTTGATATAGTGGGCTGTTAAACAGCTCAGTCATGATGTCATAAAACAAATGTTTGCCTTATGCAGTAGAGGAACCTGGTTACAAGAAACCACAAAGTTTTAAAAAAAACATCCTTGGACATGACTGATCTCAGCAAAAGAAAAACGTAAAGAAGTTAAAATCAGAATTATTTCTTTGAAATATGATTATATGTTCTGTTATAGATTGGGATGACTGCAGATCAATCTTTGCCACACCCCATTTCAGCTAAGTTGCTGAATGTAGCTTTAGGGTATTTTTAACAGCATTGCCCACATCCTTTTAGGGCAGTTGTGGACTTCTTTGACATCACAAACATGGCTTGGGGAAGCTTTTATGAAGTGTTGTTACATAGAAAGTTTGTTGGAACAGCCTTCCTGAAAAGGTGGCAGTCTCAAAAACCAGTGAGAGAATGCATCGGTGTAAGGGACAGTACAAGGCAATTATGGAGAGGGGGGAAAAGGAAGCTATTGGTTAAAAAGGATCACTAGTTTTCCTGATTAACAAGAGAAAGGGTAGACTTGGTAAGCCAACCAAAAATCAAAAGTGGGTCATTCTAGATTTGCAAACTCTTTATGGAACTGCCTGTGACTGTGCAGATCTAATTCTCTAGGATGCCTATCACAGACAAAAATGAACTGGAACCTGAAATGGATAGGGGTTGGAGGCTATCTGTGGCAAAATAAAATGGTGCTTATGAGAGGTGAGACAGGAGAAATGACTTCCAAACTGCAGTTATCTTGTCTTAGGCTGAAAGGTCTGTCATATTTCATATGTCTCCGAGTTAAAGTTGTTTGATTTTGAAGTTAAAAAAAAAAAAAAAAAATCTGAATTTACCTTCCAAGTAAAAGCCATAGAGAAACCCCTGTGTGGTGCAAGTCATCCATCCTGTCAAACCACACTATTAAAACAATTTCTTGCATTTCTGTAGTGAAGGCTAATTTTACAAAATTTAGGATATTGTTAATCGTGTTTGGATTGCCATACGGTTATCGCCTATTGTAGGAAACGGTCAGAGAGCAGAAGTTTTGATGTTTCCTGCAGTATTTTCATTTGTCTTATATGCATGACAGAATATTTGTGTTTCCGGGTCCATTTCATTTTTCTCGGGGGGCCATATTTTTTACATCTACAGGTATTAGCTTGAAGCTGTAATTTTTTTGTTTTCCACTTCTTATGTTAACATAGATCTTTGTCAGTCACATTTATGAGTCTGTGTTCCTGCTTCATTGTTGTAGACTTTAAATGTGCAGATAATGCTTTAATCCTCAGTAACTATCACAAAGTAATAACCATCATAATTGAGAAAAGTGCTTCTTTCTGAGCTTTGTCTTTATGAAATCTGGTTGAAGTTGCACTTCCTGGCAGCAGCAAAGTGGATGTGATATATTTCAAGAGGTGAGGGTGCATGATTCGAACATATGGTGTTTGGTTTAATGCCTTAATAGTTACTGGAGGTAGCATTTATGAAACTACAGCCTTTTTCCTGCTCTATCCACTCATAGCAGGGCATGAATTTGAACAGCTTGTTCTGTTTGTGACTTTCCTAAACTGGGCAGGATGATTGAAATTTGCAAAATTGTTGGATTTATGTGCATGTTTTAGCACTAAGTATGTACTT